>NW_022589733.1:9310342-9562706 GCF_004348235.1 Phoca vitulina | reverse complement strand
TCCCCTCCCTTCCCCTCCCTTCCCCTCCCTTCCCCTCCCTTCCCCTCCCCTCCCCTTCCCCGCCCCTTTCCCTTTCCCTCCCCCTTCCTTTCCCTTTCCCTCCCCCTCCTCCTCCCCTCCCCTCCCCTCCTTCCTCTTTCTTTCTTTATATTTATTCATTTGGGGGGGGGTGGAGAGAGACTCTCAAGCCGACTCACCACTGAGACTCACCACTGAGCGCAGGACTCAATCTCATGAGATCATGATCTGAGCTGAAATCAAGAGTCAGATGCTTAACTGACTGAGTCACCCAGGCACTCCTCCTTGGTTTTATTTCTGTGGCTGGCTTCCATCTTTCCCTTAGGCCAGCTCTAGTTTGCACAGGTACTCTGAACTTAATCTTCCTTTTGTATCTAAGAGCCTAAAATTCAGTTCACCCTTGAAATACTTAATAAAATGACATCTCACTGAACAGCTTCACATAAATTATTTTTCTAAGTAAATGGTTTATACCCTTATAAGATAGCAGGTTTTGTTTGTTTTTTTTTAAACCAAATAGTACTTTCTTTCTTTTTTTTTAAGATTTTGTTTATATATTTATTTATTTGAGAGAGAGAGAGAGAGAGTGCACAAGCGGAGAGGAGAGGGAGAAGCAGGCTCCCTGCTGAGCTGGGAGCCGGACGTGGGGCTTGATCTAGGGATCATGACCTGAGCCGAAGGCATATGCGTAACCAACTGAGCCACCCAGGTGCCCCTGTTCTCCCAAGTTTAAATGCCATTTGTTCTTTTTCTGTGAACTGTTCATGCCTTCTGTCCACTTCTTTTTAAAGTTATTTATTTTAGAGCACAAGTGAGCATGGGGGGAGGCCCAGAGGGAGAGGGAGAGTCCTCAAGCAGACTCCTTGCTGAGCACGGAGCCCAATGTAGGACTTGATCTCATGACCCCAAGATCATGACTTGAGCCACCATCACGAGTTGGACACTCAACCGACTGAGCCACCCAGGCACTTCTGTCCCCTTTTCTTTCTTTCTTTCTTTTTTTTTTTTTTTTTTAAAGATTTTATTTATTTGACAGAGAGAGACACAGCGAGAGAGGGAACACAGGGGGAGTGGGAGAGGGAGAAGCAGGCTCCCCGCGGAGCAAGGAGCCTGATGTGGGACTCAATCCCAGGACTGTGGGATCATGACCTGAGCCGAAGGCAGTCGCTTAATCGACTGAGCCACCCAGGCGCCCTTCTGTCCCCTTTTCTATTCAGTGGTTGGTTGGTTGGTTTTGGAAAAATTTTATATCCCAAAGAAATCTCCTTTTGTGATATTTGTTGCAACTATCTGCCTCTGCTTTCCTGTAGTCTTGTCACCACCATCTCTACGAGCAGTGTCACCTCTCGTTTTACTTTTCTGTCTCCGTGTTTCACCGCTGCCTTTCTTCGGCAGCTTCTCTTCCCTTATTAGAACTTCCTGTAAGACAAGCGAATACACTGAGCTCCTGAACTCTGTGTATTGGCCGCTGGAGATCTCTTTTTGTTTCTTAGTGGTATTTTTTACTTACTCCTGACTTCATATACTTGGAACCATGTATCCTTTTCACATTTACGTGAAGTGTTCATTAGGGGCTTGTTAAGGCAAAAGCCTGGAAAGATACATGGGGCTTGTTAAGGCAAAAGCCTAGAAAGATACATGCTTGTCAGCCTGAGAAAGGTTTGAACTCCAACCCTTACTCTACAGTGAGCTCTGGTATTGTTTTAGTACATTATTATTATTATTATTGAGAGAGAGAGAGAACACACATGCATGAGTGGGAGGGGGGTTGAGGAGTAGAGGGAGAGAGAGGATCCTAAGCAGGCTCCACACCCAGCTCGGAGCCTGACGCGGGGTTTGATTTCATGACCTGAGCCAAAACAAAGAGTTGGATGCTTAACCGACTGAGCCACCCAATCGTCCTAGTTTTTTGATTCAGATTTGGTTTAACATTTTTTACTCTCAGTGGCCTTTAACCTTGGCCTAGTCGTTTGACCCCCCTCATCAGTAAAATGGGGGATACCTACATATCAGGTTGTTGTAGAGATTCATTGAGGCTGGAAATATTTAGAGGCAATGAGAGGGGTAGAGTAGAGTCCTTAACTTTTCCTCTCACCCTCAATTCCCCGCATTTCCTAGATTGAGGCTTTCCATCCCTGAGGTGTTGCCGTGGCTCTGGGTTTCCCAGGGCAAAAAGAGCCCTGCCTACTTGGTCACATTGTGCACCATCTTAAAATGTTCTCTGAGCGTGGCGTCAGTTTTGTCAACGGTAAAAAAGGAACACAGCTGTTGGATGCGGGTGCCGGTGGGGCTGACTGCCTAGGGTGGTTGGGGCTCCGTGGTATAGCCTGGGGCCCAGTGCCCAGTGCGTGGCGAGGGCCCGTCAGCTCTGGGAAAGGAGGTGAAGTCACGGCCCTTCCTCCTGTCTTGCAGAAGCCCCGTCCTGCATGTCTCTCGGCAGCACGTCCCTGAGCGCCCCTTCCATCCACTGCCCCTCCGCTGCGGTCTGCATCGGCATCCTCCCGGGCTTGGGCGCCTACTCGGGGAGCAGCGACTCCGAGTCCAGCTCCGACAGCGAAGGCACCATCAACGCCACCGGCAAGATCGTCTCCTCCATCTTCCGAACCAACACCTTCCTTGAGGCTCCGTAGCTCCTGTGTCCCCCCCTCCTCTCCGCCCCGACCCCGCCAGAGCTCCTGCCCAAGAGTAGGCCGGACGGTTTGTTCCAACTCCGGGCACCACCTCCCCCAGAACTCCTTTGCCCGCTTCCTGTGCACACCGTGACATTCTTAACCTCATCTAAAAATGTGCCAGAATTCACTTGTGGCCCAACTTGTGTTTGGTTTCTCTTTCCACTCCAGTGCAGATGTCCAACCCTGTCCTGCTGCCTCTTTCCTCGCTGCCGTGGTGGGGAGGGGGCCGCGGCTCCGGGGAGATTTCCCTGAAAATGCCCTGGGAAGATAGGCACCCGCTGGGGTGCAGTGTTTGGATGCCGTTGCTTTCTTGTTTTCTTCTTTGTTTCCTTTCCTGACAGCACAGGAAGCAAGGGCAGTTATGGGACAGGTATCATTTAAACCTCTCTTCCAGCAGAACACACCATGTGGTTGTACTGCGTGGTGGCTCATGTTGGGGGGCTGGGGGGAGGAGGGCCCCAGGTGATGGACTGCTGCACTCCCTTGGAACTAACCGATTCTTGATGTTGTGTGACTAAGTAAAGATTATAAACTACATCTGCTGGGGCTGTCACTTAGCGCCCATCACTCATTGTGGAGTTTTTCCGTATTCCTCCTTCCTTCCTTCTCCTTCTCCCTCCGTCCAACGCCATTTAAGACCCTAAACCTTAGAGAAACGACATGGGCCTTATTTCATCATGGCCAGAAAGCAGAAGTGCAGGTAGGCATGTAGACGAGATGACTTATTTCTAGCAGCTTCTGGAATTCTGAGTGCCAACCAGTGGGACACACCTGCATATTCTGACTCGACTCTGTGCTCTGTTGAGGCCCCTCTCTGTTCGGTATGCTTATAGTTGAGGCTTCTAAATGTGGAAGCTCTTTCTGGCCTAAAGGTGCTGCCCTGTCCTTGCCTCCCCTCTGCTCCTCTCCCTTCCTGCACAGGGCAGCTTCAAGACTGTGAGCAGCCAAGACCTCTGTCTCCTAAAGGTGAGCCTCTCCCTCTAGGACGGAGAGAGATGAGGTCAGAGGGAGGCATGGGCTTGAAAAACAAAACAAACAAATCTGTAGGCTCCCCTGCTCCAGGAGAATGAGTCTGTACATTCTCTCTTCCCCTGGGTTCCTACGTCAATTGTTTCTACTTCTTTGGGTGTGAGACAGAGAGACACACACAGAATGTGTTGACACTGTGATGCTGGCAGGCAGAGCAGCTACTCATTTTTAATGTGGGCAGAGAGGCCCCTGGCTCTCCTCCAACCCACTGCTTTTCCCCTTCCAATACAGTGACACTTGTGCCCGTTAGCAGATGGTGACTTCCTTTCACCCGTAAGTGATGCCTTGTGAATCCTTCCTCCTTTTCAGGACCGCTCCGTGCTAATTGTTCCTGACTGTCAGCACAGGCGCGCGGCTCCATCCTAACAGACAAGACATTTAGGTAAAACTGTGTAGGCACCTTCTGCTTCTCTGCTCCATTGTTCCTGCGATTGAGCTGTCGTCCTTGCAGCGCGCACACCGTTTCGGGAGGCAGACCAAGGAGTCAGGGGCACCATCTCTTTGTGGTTTGACTTTTTTTTTTTTTTTAAAGATTTTATTTATTTGTGAAAGAGAGAGCGCACGAGCGGGGCGGAGGGGCAGAGGGAGAGGGAGAAGCAGGCTCCCCACTGAGCCAGGAGCCCAACGAGGGGCTCAATCCCAGGACTCTGGGATCATGACCTGAGCCGAAGGCAGACGCTTAACCATCTGAGCCACCCAGGCGTCCCTGTGGTTTGACTTTTAAGAAGCCATTACTATACCTCATTGCCTCTGTTGTTGGGAGAAGGGGACAAAAGGTTGTAGGGATTAAAACTGTACATTAACTTGAAAGCTAATGCACCTGTCCGAGAACAAGGTCTTGCTTTTTCTGTACTGGATCTTGCACTCCCAACTCCCTCTCCATCTACTATAAGCTAGATTGCGTTGAGAAAGTTGAGGCTCCTCACATGGAGATTTCTGGTCTGTGGTGTCACAGGGGAGACTGAGAGTCAGTGGTGATCATCTCATCGTGTTCATTGTACCTGTTGGTGTAGAGTCCTGGAATGGAGACACATGTCCCGTAGAACCATGACTAGCAGAGCAGAACCTGGTCTCCCCAGTAGAGGAAGCAGGCTTGAAAAGCATCCAGTGTAGACAGTGTGGTTCCAACCCAAAGAAGGATAGAAAAAACAGGGACTGCTTTAATCCATAAAGTGCAGCCATCAGGCCTGAATAAATAATTGGGGCTTATAACTAGGTAAGAAGGGCTAAAGACAAAGTGTGTGGTGGGGTTTCTTTAAACCTGCTTACATTGTCCTGAGTGGTAGTATTCTTACAACTCTTGAACCAGGCAAGGGAGAAAGCCTGTTTGCCGGTTCTCTCTGGATTATCTAGCCTGTGTCATACCACGCCCTCTCAACCACTTCTAACTTTGGACCCTGTTACCCGCTTGGGTGGGGAGAAAGTGTGAAATTCAAAGCATCCATTTTTCCATCTATAAAAAGCAGGGGAGCTGATGTGACTGGACCCAGAGACGATCTGGCGATCCTACATATGCCTTCCCTGGTCTCAGGACCCAGGAGGAGAGAAGAGCTGGCTTTAGGTGCATCTTAGACTGGCAGTTGGGCCCCTAACTAGGGGTGACCTGGGCCAGCTCTTTGCATCCTTGTTCCTTCCACTCTCCACCTGGGGTTCTTCCCTTCTGGCTACCTCCTTTCTACCCAGGACAAGCCGCTTTTGCCTCAGACTTCCGCCCATTGCTTCTGCTTCTCCCTGGGAACTAAGCCTAGTTCCCCCTTCCCTGGATATGCTGCAGTGGTTATGAGCTTAGAGCCAGACATTTACTAGCTGGCTCAGTGGGGCAAGGTCCTTAACCTCTCGGGGCTTCAGTTTCATCCTTGGTAAATAGAAATAATGATACCAACTTTCTGGTGAGGGTGAAAGCTAGTCTGGATTAGGTACTTGGTGTGGGATCTGGCACAGAGTGTTCAGTAAATGGTAGCCATCCTCAATAGCCCTGATACTGCTGGCCTCCCCTGTTTCTGGGTAGGGTGTCCAGAGCTTCTGTTAGTGGTGATGTATGGCAGGTCTTCCCATCCTACTGGCATTCCTCAGTTGCAGCTAGAACATCGACACGATGAAGGGTCTGATCTGGTCGTCAGAGCTCCAACCACCAGCTTCTGCTGTATGCTTCCCTCTCAGCTAAATGTTAATTGCTTGGGCACACCCGGTTCCTTGGCACGGGTGTCCTACTCGTGGGTATACGGCTCAGCTGTTGTCTTAAGCCCCTTCCAGAAAAACAAAAAGGAGAGCTTAATGGCAGTGCACCATCATTTGGACTTGAGTGTTGTCTTGATTTTCCCAGCCTACTTACGCATAACGGTATGGAATGTAGGTTCTGCTTGGTGGGAGGCTAGCATCTGGGCAACATCCTTGTAGTCACAGGGTGAACACAAGCCAGTTGCACATTCGTGCCTTAGTGACGCTGGCAAGGGCTGACATTTTGCTCCCTTACCTGCTGGTGCTATGGTTTAAGGAGAACGGGAGTGTCACAGCAGTGACAGGCAGAATGTGGTCCAGCCTCACAGCTTTGTAGAGGAGAAGGGCAGCAAAACCCAGAGACAGCCACCACTCTGAGCTGTTGGCGGGGCTTCACCCTTGCTATTTCAGTAACAGGCACATCATTATGCCTTATGTGGATTTGTTTCACTCATTCGATACTGAGGCCTGCTATGTGTGTGCCAGGCACTGTTTGGGACATTTGTTTGTTTTTTAAGATTTTATTTATTTGAGAGAGCGAGAGAGAGAGCACACAAGCAGGGGAGGGGTAGAGGGGCAGAGGGACAAGCAGATTCCCCACTGAGCAGGGAGCCCGACTCGGGGCTCAATCCCAGAACCCTGAGATCATGACCTGAGCCGAAGGCAGCCACTTAACTGAGCCACCCACGTGCCCCGGTTTGGGACATTTGTGGACCATTTTTGTGGCCTGTAGTGTCTTTCATCCTAAAAAAAAGTCCTGTGAAGCAGCCCTTCCCTACATTTGATAGAGAAAATTGAAATTCATAGTGGTTCAGTGACTTGCGTGAGGTTGCACAGTTAGTTGACAGAACCAGAATTTTAATTTGAGCCTTTAACTCTTTAAGTCTGGCTTTCTGTGGTTTCAGTGAAATTTTTAAACAAATGCTAGTGCCCAGGCGTCTGCAGCAGTGATGGAAGGGTGAAGGGATCTTTCCGATTTCCAAGTTCACTTTTCAGCTTGCTATCCATGTACCAAGAACCAAGTATCAGCATCACCAAGGCTCAGTTTGTTTTTATTGAGATATTATTGATACTAGTTTCAGGTGACAATTCAATATTGTAAGTATTGCAGAATGGTCCATCCATTTTTCTTGTGATGAGAGCTTTTAAGATCTACGCTCTTGGCAGGTTTCTGATAACACAATAATACAGTATTAACTATAGTCACCAGGCTGTATATTACATCCCCAGGACTTATTTTGGCTTTGTTTTTTTTTTTTAAGTGGTGATTTGGCCTGGTCAGGAGTTTGGGTGCATTCCTTTCCCCTGTGAACTTGAGCCAGCTGGGAGAGGGCTTGCTTGACTGATCCACTCAACCTGGGCAGAGAAGGGGGAAGAAAGCAGAGATGTCGGGGTCTGCTCCCATGAAGCTTGGAGGTGAGGGCCGTGGCCACCACACCTGAGGTAGGTGGTCCGTAAGAGTTTGAGCATTTGGGATGGACACCAGCATAAGGCAGGCACTCAACCGTAACATGGCCCAATAGATGTCTATCTTCCTGGTTTTACCAGTCTGGTAAATTCCTCCTGGGGGCGGGGTGTAAGGGAGAAGTCTGCATGAGAAGTGGTCCCCCCAGTACACCTGTCCCCTGAGGGCTAAGAAGGGGATGTGGGGCTGGGAGGAGAGGGCTCCTCCCCTTTAGAGACTTCTGGTCAATCATAGCTTGACAGATTAGGGGGTATGGCTCAGGGATAAAGCATTTGACTGCAGACCTTGACAGATTATTCCAGGCTTGGATGGGTACAAACTTCCCTGGATGTGACATCCAGCTAGACTCACTTTAGCTGCTGAACAGGTGGGCAAACAAGCAGACTTGTGCTGTTGTTCTAACACCCAGTCTTACAGCTGGCCCAAGCAAGGGTTAGGTACGAACCGAAGGAGCCAAGACGCACTGGCCCTGGGTCCAACCATGTTGCCAGCTGGCCCCATGGGCCACTGTGCTGTGATTGCCCAGAGGTCCTTGGGGAAATGGGGCGCCATGCAGTCCTGCAGCCCTCTCAGAAGTGAAGGAGTCCCGAAAGGATATTTCAACTCACTTTTGGTGGCTGCAGAACCATCAGGGCATTGGAAGCTGAGGATAAAGATCTCCCTCACACTGTCAGCAGGTAGACGGGGGTCCTTGAGGCTACCAGGCACCTGGAGGTGGGAACCTCCCTGGTAGTGCCCAGCTCTAGAGGGCCCCAGTGACAATGACTGACCTGGGAGAGTGGGTCAGGATAATAGACCTCACAGATTGAGTGCAGAGAAAGGATAAATTCATTAGCAACTTGAGCAGACTCCTTTGCAGAGTCAGAGGAAGATGCTGTGTAGTAAGCACGGGCTCTGGAATCGGGCAGATCCGGATGTAAGTTCTGGCTCTGCCTCTGCGAGATTTGATTAGCTTCTCTGCTCGTTTCCTCATCTCTGAAATGGTCATAGGCATAGGCTCTAGGCTATTGGAAGGGTTCATCAAGATTATGCCTGCAAAGCTCTTAATGCGGAGCCAGAACCAGCGCTTAGTAGAACTGTTGTTATTGGTTGCACAGAAGCCTGGGGCACAGGGGTGACAGAAACTCCCAACGGGGAGGTAGATAAGACAAAAGGATGTGTTATATGGAAGAAAGGGGAGAACTGGGAGGACCCCGAGAGTGGGCCCCTGGCTGGCTTCATGAAGTGGGGCCTAGAAACGAACGGCAGCTGTCAGCTTAGCATCATGCGGGCAAAGAGGCTCTCACGCACTGTAGACCACAGGGCGTACCCCGAGGCCCGAGAGGCCCGAAAGAGGAGCAGATAGGTGGCTGCGACGGCCACCTTGCGTGTGTGTCTGGGTGCGCGTGCGTGCACGCATGCAGGGCAGTGTGTAGATTAAGAGGAGGAGGGCGGGTACCACATGGTAGTGGCTGGGCCTGGGGACCCCGGGACTGGTGTAGGCTCCGCAGGGCTACGGTTGCTGGTGGGGGCCCGGGGCATTTTATCTATCCGCAGATACGTATTGAGCCTGTGCTCTGTGCCAGTTTAACAGAGTGAGTACTGTGTGCATGGAACGCGTGCCCCACCTTGCTGGGGGAAAGCTTTTTAGGTTTCCTTCCCCAGATCACTGAGCCCATCAGGTCCCAGCTGAGGGAGGCGCTGACACAGGGACATTGGAAACTCCTTTATTACCCTGAGTATAACAAATAGAACACAGTCACAGTATAAAAACACAGCAGGAAGTAGGTGCAGGAAATGACACAAAGTATGCACTGGGGACACACTCCTTTCAGGGTCTGCAGCTAGTTATCTGGAAGAAGCCAGTTAGGATTGTAAAAATTTTCTCTTTAATAACAATTTCACTAAAATTATACAAAGTACATTCAATACTTAAGGGGAGGGAGGAAGCCAGTTTGGCCCGGAAGCATCATCTGTTGACTCCAACAAAGGAAGCCCAGCTGAGCTGGGGGAAGGTGGGGGGGTGGAGGTCTGGTTGTAAAAAATAAAAACGTGGATGAGTTAAAAACAAGCCCCCCCCCCCCCCCACCAGGAAGCAGGGTGAGCGTGCACGTTCCTGGGAGGGCGGGAGGCCCAGCCGGCATGCTGCTGCTGGGCCTGGGCTGGTGCTCAGGCAGGCTCCGAGTGGGTGGGGGGCAGGTTTTTATGCTTGAAATACTGCACGACTTGTTGGGGCAGTTCCGCCAACACAGCTTTGGCCAAGGTCTCTTTTGCTGCCTGTGGGGCCAAGGGGGAGGTGGAGAGGAGAGAAAGGAAGGGTCAGTGGAAGACCATGGTGAGGGGGCTCCATGCCCAGACTGCTTTAAGAGAAGGTGTCCCTGGAGGACAGAATCAGGGCCAGGGCTGTCTAGAACTCGAGTCCCTTGTCCCAGCCAGGGTCTGAAACCCCTCTGCTAGCACTGCTTTTCCTTTACCTGAAGTCTAACTCTTTCCTTGAGCACTTGAGATGCCCGGGGATCGCATTTTAAGATGAATGTGTCTTTGGGAGGCTTTTCAGGGAAAAGACAGGGGAGGCGAGCTGCACAGCCTACTTACCTGACAGACATTTCCTGAACACCTTCTTGGCCCATATAAACGGGCCAGGACTGTCTGGCTCACTACTGAATGCTCAGCCACAGGCCAGCCATGGGGAGGTGCTCAGTCAGTGTCCTGTGCATGAATGGGGGGCCGAGGCCCAGCATATGTCCTCAGGAAGCTAAGGCTCCAGAGGAAGGAGTTGGACCACCTCAGGCAAACCCAGAGGGCACTGGGTATAAAACAGTGGTAAGTTCTTGCTAGGACTGGCTTGTAGGATCTGCACCACAGAACCCCAAGAGTCCCTATGGCTGAGGGCACCAAGGTCTGGAGAGGTCAGGGACTTGCCCAAGGCCACACAGTAAGCATCTAGTTAAATAAGAGTTGGGCTCCCAGGTGATGGGACAGGGGTGGCATCTGAGACTGCTCCCCCTGGGATCCTGGTGGGTCCAGCTGCTAGTGCAGTGACTTTGTGGGCAGACCTGGGGTCATCTGCAGATAGGCCCAGAGCCACCTCCAGGAACAAGGTGGGGCCACCAGTCCCCCTGCGGGGCAGGCCATCCTAAGATGTGCCTCGTTTTCTATCTGTGAAGTAGGCTGGTTGAGGTGTGACTACCCACAAAAGCCTTTCTCACCCCTGGGTCTTTGCTCTCAGCCCCCTATCTGCCTGGAATGCTTTGCCCCACCTGGATAACTCCCAACTTCTGGTTCAGGACCTTGGTCGGAGGTCAGGGCCTCCCTGAAACCCTGCGCTGGAGCCCCAGTGTGGGTTGGGCACCGCTCCCTAGGTTCCATGAGCTTGCTAAAGCCGGTGCTCACATGGTCGTAGGGGCTTGTGTGGGGTGGGCCCTCGGGCAGCACACAATAGAGCGGAGGACAGAGGAGCCCAAGACGTTCATCCTTATTAACTCTGGTTGCTGGGGTCCCCTAAGCACCCCCTCCCCAGCCTGGGCCCACACTCACGTTGCGGAACTCTCGGAAGGGCACGAACTGCACGATGTCACGGGCCGCCTCCTCCCCGGTGTGCGAGCGCAGCGTGCGGCTGTCCCCGTCCAGGAACTCCATGGCGGCGAAGTCAGCGTTGCCCACACCCACGATGATGATGGACATGGGCAGCTTGGAAGCCTGCACCACGGCGTGGCGCGTCTCTTCCATGTCACTGATGACGCCGTCCGTGATGATGAGGAGGATGAAGTACTGCTGCAGGGAAGAGGCAGCCAGGTGCTCTGAAGTCTCTGGCCCCCCTTCCCCGGCCTCCCAAAACCCTCTGACCCCTGGGAGGACAGCTCTTCATGCCCAGCTGCCGCCAAATCCCAGCCCCAGCCCGCAGCACCCCACCCCTGCAGGCCTCTGGCCGTCCAAACCCTGACCTGGTCCCAGCCCGAGGCACAAACTGCCCTCTCCCCCCTGCCCTGGCTGTGACCTTAGACACCGCAGCTCGGTGCCAGGGCCCCGAACTCCAGGCCTGGCCCTCCGGTTGCTCTGTGGGGCTCGGGGCAACTGGCTGACGTTGCCGCGCCTCCGCTTCGTCATCTGCACGGTGGCAGTTGCTGTACCACAGCGGCGCTCTGTGCCCGAGAACTGCATCCCTGGCGGGCAGGCGCACGGCCGGGGAGGGAGGCGCGTCCTGGCCGACCCGGCCCAGCCTCGCCTTCTCCGCCCCGCACAGATCCCTGCAAGCTGCTCCTTCCCCGGCTGCAGGGCTGGCCTCAGACAGGCTGCCTGGCACACAGGCCGGTGCTTCTGGGCTCACACAGCACACACAGCCTCAAGGCACAGGGTTACTTCTGCAGCGGTCTTTCAGTTCCGCGGACGGTACCCAGGAGGGAGTCTCGGGTCGGTTCTAGTGGGCCTTTAACGCCTCTCATGTGCTCACCTTCCTTATTTTTTTTTTTTTTTTTTTTAAAGATTTTATTTATATATTTGAGAGAGAGAGAATGAGAGACAGAGCATGAGAGGGGGCAGGGTCAGAGGGAGAAGCAGACTCCCCGCTGAGCAGGGAGCCCGATGCGGGACTCGATCCTGGGACTCCAGGATCATGACCTGAGCCGAAGGCAGTCGCTTAACCAACTGAGCCACCCAGGCGCCGCTCACCTTCCTTATTAACAGAGGCGGGAAGCGCAGAGCTTCAGGGGACGACAGTTTCTAGCTAGACTTCAATACCAGGTACAATTTGTTTTATTTTTCCCGTTACTCTCTATATATGGCAAGCGGTAACTTTTCACTTACGGTGGGCTATACAGTTTCCTTATAAAATTACTTAAAATACTGAATAATTAGCATGGGCATGTATGGCCATAGCATGGACTGTGAATGGGACATGGTGGGCACATGAGGTTCAGGAAGGCTCCCTAGATGGCCTGGGCAGAGGCCCCAGAATACCAAGCCAGCTGACACCTTAGTGTCAGCTCTGTCCTTAGCACCCTCTGGCCCCTTTTTAAGGAAGCTGGTTTGCCCCATCCGTAAAATAAACAGAAAAGCCCTACATGGCCCTAATATTCTTTGAGGCTTTTGCCTTCTAGTCTGATCCTTCTGGTTCTCAGGAGAGGAAAAAGGGGGCCAGACTAGTCCAGGTCATACAGGGCAGAACTGAGCCAGACCCCAGGTCAGCACGTGGCCACCTTCTCACCCAGCAAAACCATTTGCTCACTGGGAACCATACAGAGGCTACAAGTTCAGCCCCCTAGGATGCCCTACTCTCCTGCTTGTCGCCCACGCACAGCCCTGGAAGGAGCAGGTGAGCCGCTCGGAGGTGTAGACCCACCATCCTAACCCACCTCCTTCACTGTGCCTTTAAGAGACCGAGCCCTTGGTGCTGGGGATACCTGTTGCTATGGAGATGGCAGCCTGGATCCCTGCAGTGGAGGGCAGCAGCTGCCAGCCCCCCATGCCTGTGGTTGGAGGGCCTTATAAGCCCATCTACACCCTTGTCCCCCCACAGCCCACCGTCATTCCAGCACCCCTTCTGTAAATGGCCCTCTAACCCCACTCCCCTCCCGCCAGAAATAGTCCAGGGCAAGATTTCCGGGGCACCTAAGCTGGCAGGACGGAAGGCACAGAAGGTCCTGGTGAGGAGGAGGGAGAATGCCTGGCCTCAATCGACAGGTTCACCACTCAGGGCGGGACTGGCCTCCCACCCTCCCCCCATGCGGCCCTCAGCTTTCTCCTCTCACTCAGCCGCAGGTCTATACCAGGAGATTGGAGCCTCAGGCCTGGGCCTCCCCCAGGCCTTGGATCCTCCTTCCCAGGGAGGCGGGCGCAGCCTGGGGCTGGGTTCCCGCAAGACCATGGGCACCACCTGACAGGGTGAGAAAGTCCCTGCTAATGCACCACAGTGCACAGACCCTGCCATCCTCACGCTGGGATTCTGTTTTAGAGATGAGGAAAGGGCTGAGAAGGGGGTTCAGCGACTGCTGGGAACTGGCACAGTCTAGATCCATACACAAGCCTGGCTGACTCCAGAGCTGGGGCTCTTTCCACAGTGTCCCCCTCTGCCACCCCTGTCCCTCCCGTTTTGGTGGCCCGGCCTCTCCAGTAATGGGCCCCGGCAGGAGGAGCTTTCCGCACCCTCTCACCCCGCTGTCAGACGGTCTCAATGTCTAGGACAGCAGCCCAGGGAAGAGCCAGAGCCACGGCACTGGACATGAACCCTCACTCCTGTGCGTGCCAGCCAGCCAGCCATAATATCCACAGCCCTGGGCCTGATCTCAGCTTCTGCCCAGCCGGGCCAGCCTTGGCAAGGGACCTGCAGCTAACATGTCCTGTGCTGCTCACCCACTGCAGGCGGAGCCTCTACATTCCACTACAACCCCAAGGCTCTACAGCCCCACCAAGACAGAAATGGGAGGGGCTGTAGACGAGGAGAATGAAGGGCAGGAGGAGATGGGAAAGGGCGCTGCTGTCCCCACAGACAACCCTGGTCTCCCACCTCCACGCCCTTCCTGGTACCCTTCCTCCTGCCTGGCATACCCTTCCAGCCACAGTTCCAAGACCCATCGGAGCGTCTACGCCTCCATCCCAAGCCGGTGGAAGGCCCTCCGCAGCCCTGAGCTCCATTTCCCCTGCCAGCATTACCCCTTGCGGGGGGCGGGGGGATGTCTCCTCTGGAGATTCCTCTCCCCCACCCGACACCCCGAGTGCTCCTCCAGGCAGCCCTTTGCAACCCTCTTCTGCATCTCCCAGCTCTGGCACCCCATCCCTGCCCCAGAACCACAGTCAATCACTGTCAGGTCCAACCAAAAATCAAAGCACCCAACACCATTCAAGGATGGAGTAGCTTTTGCCTTTACCCAGAGGTTCTTCAGGCTTCTGGGCCTGTAAATAGCCACTTCCCCTAAAGCGTTTAACATATCAGATTTATAAGAAACCGACCACAACAATTCCAGTCAGAGTCTGGGGGAGCTGCTCCCTGGCTTATTTCTGGAAGTTGGCTGCCAAAGACCCTTGGGGTGGGGGGAAATTCCAGGGCCCTGTGTCCCAGCTCCCCCTCCACTAGGACACCAGATACCTAGGTAGCAAAGCAGGAATGGGCCATGGACAGCGAGACCCAGGGCTTATGGGCAGAGAGAAGGATGGGGGCCCCATAATGGGGATCGTCTAGCCCTTTCTGAACCTCTTAATGCCCTCAGTGGCTCCCCATGCCCCTCGAGAAAATCCAGGGTCCTCATTGCCTTCCAAGGCCCTGTGGTAGCTGGCTCTCTCCTACTCCCAACTCACTCCTCTCACATCAAGACTTCTTCCTTCAGTTAGGTCCAAACACCCTGCCTCCTGGGCTTTGCATATGCTGTTCCCTCTGCCTGGGGCACTCCACACCCACGCACACACGACTTTTACGTGGCTAACTTAAGCATCCTCCACGTCTCAGCCTGGACATCACTTTTCCAAGAAGGCTTCCCTGAGCCCTCTGGGTTAGGTGCCACCTTTAGGAGGCTGGGCCTTTGTCGGCACAGGTTTAATCAGTGCATCACAGCTGCTGTTTCCCCGGCCAGGTTCCCCACTAGACTGCAGGCTCCGGGAGGGCAGAGGCCGCGCATCATGGTCTCCCTAGTGCCGCACAGAAATCTGCTCCGGAAAGATGGGTTGTGTGTGTGAACGGGAGAGTGCAGGCCTGCCTAGAGCAATGCCTCCTACCATCTGCTCTCGAGTTCCTGTACGTGGGTGTGCACGCGTGTGCATATGTCTAGGGCCAGGGAAGGTGAAGCCACACTGAGTATTGCCTCCCCCCCCGCCCCCAAGCGGCTGTATAAAAGCAGCGCTGAATCCACAATTTCTTCCCCTTTGCCTTGGGTCTCACTGTGCTCAGGGGCATCCCCAGGAGTGCTTACTGTGTGCCAGGCACTGTGCTGAGCAATTCATGTGCCAATCTGGTTGAATCCTCAGTGTCTCTAGCAGGCAGCCACTGTTCAGCACCTCCACGGTACAGGAGAGGAAACAGGTTCAGAGAGCTTCAGCAAGCTGCCCTGGGTCACACAGCCAGGCAATGGAGAAGCTGGGGTCTGAATGGGGTCGATGGGCCTCGGGAGCTCGAGGCTGAGCCATCAGGCAGCACCACCCCTGGTGCACGGTGAGCTGCAGGCTAGAGCCAGGCCGGAGGTGGAGAAGCGGATCTGTTTGGACATCAGGGTGAGAGGGGCTGAGAGAGACTCTCCGGTCCCACTCCTGCTGGGGGATGGCCCAAGTCACAGGGATGGGGGCACTGCATCCTGGAGGGTGAGGATGCCCAGAGAAGGCTGCCTCCCCAGGTTGGAAGGACCGGGTCATGACCAAAGTGGCAGGGGCACCGAGAGTGCCAGATCCTTGCCTTGAGACGACCAGGGTGCTGCCTGAAAGTGGCTGGGGTGTTGAGAGGATCAGGACTGGGCAGAGAAAGGGCCAAGTTTCCCGCTCCGGGGAGCCCTTAGCATTTGTTCCCCAGAACACCAAGATCCCCTTCCTGGCCTGCCCCAGGGCCCCAGGCCCCTTTCTGCCCGGAGCACACCTCCTGCGCCGTCCCACCCTGGCTCGGCCTGGCAAGAACACCGGCCTCGTTCCTGCTACCACACCCGTTCTTCCTGTTCAACAAGGATGCGCGCCATTTCTGCCATCCCTTTCATAACTGGCTCAGGCCGCTAACAGACGGGGCGGGACAACGGCCTGGCTGACCACAGGCATCCAAGTGGTGCAAGCCCAGCGGCTGCCTCGCCAACCAATTCCAGCCCTGCGCCCCCAGGAATTAAAAACCAGCCCCTCCCAGGCCTTGCCTTGGTCGCTGTCCCATTCAGGTGGCCCCAGATCCTCCCAGCACCCCGGGAGGGGGCTTCCTTCGCCCCTTTCATACAGGAAATGGGCTCAGAGCAGGAGGGGGCCTGTCTCAGGCCCTCAGCGGCAGGCGCAGCTGGCACTACGGCAGATCCTGCTCCCGGAGGCAGAAGAGACCCAGACCTTCCTTCTCTTTCTCCCCCAGCCCTTGCGCCATGACCTCCTTCCTGCCGGCCCTGGCCTCTGTAGTCTGCTCTGCCTGTCCTTCCTCATCCCCCAGGTCTCTCTGGGGGCAGGTGCTGTGTGATCTTGCTTAATCTGAACACCACCTAGCAGGTCATATTAGTTCCCCATCGTACAGACAGCGACTCGGAGGCTCAGGGAGGTTCCGTGCTTTGCCCAAGCCACAGGGAGGAAGGGGAGGGGCCCGGATTCAGACTCTGGCAGCCTGACCAGAGAGCCCCCTTCCACCTCCCAAACAACCAGACTGGGTCCTGCTGTCCTGCCCTCCCCAGGGCGACCCTGGTGTCCTCTTCTCTCGCTTAACCTCTACAGCCTCCATCTTTGCTGCCACGCCCAGAAGCCAACCTCTGCCTCCCTAGGAATCAGGGAGGGGTCTCGCTCCTCTGGTGGGCCCAGTGGGACCAGGTCCTTTTCCCTCTGGGAGGGGCGCTGGCGGGCGTCCCAGCCCCCTGCCTCCCGGGCCTCGCACAGCACTCCCATGGCGGGGCCCACAGATTCATCCAACCCCGGGTGCGGTGAGTGCCTGCCACGGGCCGGATGGTGGCAAACACGCAACAGCCTGGCCAGTGGGGCTGGCAGTCGGGGGGGGGGGGGGACACACCACGGATGAGGAGACATGGAGAAGGTAAACTAGATGCCGCTGCCATCCTCAGAGTCCAGATGAGAATCAACAGAGAAGGCGGGAGATCAGCCTCAGAGGGGTGGTCAAAGAAGGCCACGGCGGGGGGGGGGGGGGGGGGGGGGGGGGGGGGGGGGGGGGGGGGGGGGGGGGGTGGCATCTGAGGGGACACCGAGGAATGGGTAGAACCAGCCAGGCAGAGAGTCAGCAGGGCAGAGGGTCTGCGAGGGGTACAAGCTTGTGTGTTTGAGGGACAGGAAGAGGGTAAGATCAGAAGGGAAGGCAGGCGTGGTGGGTAGCAGAGGAGGTCTCTGTGGAAGGGAGTGGCTAGGGAGTGGCAGGCTCCAACAGGACCCCTGCGGGAGAATGGATTGTAGGGGCCAGAGACCGAAGCTGGTGGCCTTGGCGCTGGGAAGACAATCTGAGATACCATCTTGGAGGTAGAATGAAAAGGACAGTCTAGAAGGGACGTCAGCCTGGGCGCAGACTCTTCCTTTCCAAGGGGGAGTCCAGAGCAGGCCACAGGCTTGGGAAGGTCTCCCAGTGGGGAGCGGCCAGGCAGGAGGCAGACCTAAGTCTCCTTGGTGACAGCCCAGGCTCCACCATCCAGAGCTAGGAGCTGGGTTTCCAGCCTTGGCTGGAACCTGACAAGCTGGCCTGGGGAGGGCTACTTGTGGCACCGCCCCTGGGGCTGGGGGAGACGGCTTCATGCCGCATAGTCAAGTCAGGGCAAATCCTGGTAGGTGCAGGGCGAAGTGGACAAGGTGACCCTTGGTGACCCCAACACTGGCATTAGGCCTGAAGCTAGAGGGCAGAGACAGGACCAGGGATGCAGATGCCATCGATGGCCGTCTGCCATGTATTCCAGATGCCACACAGTCGCCCTGGCAACCTCCCACCAGACTGCCTCTAGCCTCGTCACTGAGCACTGGGCCAGGGCCAGACAGTGGCCCAGAAGGTCAGCTTTAAGGCTGCAGGGACCACCGTCTCTTGGTTTCCATGTGTCCCAGGAATAACGAACACCGCCTGCCCTGGGGAGGCACCTCCCACTGATTACAGTCTGATGTCCTACTAAGCATGAACGGAATCACTGTGTCTTTTTCAAGTCTGTGCTCCGGAAAGCCAGGATCAATCGAGTTGAGCTTGGTCCAACCCCCTTACCATACTTGCAGGTAAACCGAGGCAGAGAAAGCCAAATGTCCAGCTCACCAGCCCCATGGGGGTGGGCGGAGTAGAGGCGGACCTCAGTCTGGCCCTCCCGTCAGGCAAGGAGGGCCCAGCCAGGGCCAGCCCTCTCCCGCACACCCACGGCGGTGGCTGCCTACTCACCGTGGCCGTCTGCTGCTGTGTGGCCTGGGCCGCAAACCGCGCCACGTGGTTGACGATGGGAGAGAAGTTGGTGGGACCATAGAAACGGATATGGGGCAGGCAAGCCGAGTATGCCTGGGCGATGCCATCCACACCTGCCTCGCGGGGGGGGGGGGGGGGGGGGCGGAAACTGCATCAGCCTCGGTCCCCCCTGACCCTTCACCCACCCTCATCCCATTTGCAGATCCTGCCTCTACTTCATGCTCGCCCCAAATGCCCCTCCGGTGGCCAGCATGGGTCCCGTGAGACCAGAAGCTCCCAAAGGGCAGGGCCAAGATGGTATAAAGCAAAGAGCCCTGAATATGGAGTCAGGCAGACCCGAGTTCGAATCCTGCCTTTGCCACTTCCTAGCTGTGGGACCTGAGGCAAGTTGTTTCATCTTTCTGAGCCTGTTTCCTTGTCTGGCAATGGGACTGATAATCTTCACTCGGGCAGCTGGCCAGAGGAGGGCTCAGCAGGCTCTTCCCAGGGAAGGGATTTGGCAGCCGGCCATCTTGACGTCCATTCTGGCCATGCTACAGCTTTTGCCGAGGGTTGCTTGGGGGGGGGGGGGGGGGAGGACACGGAGATGCTTGTGTAGCCCCAGCACACAGTAGGTGCTCTGTAAACGGCCACCATTATAAGAAGAAGACTATCCCACAGCCCCGTGGTCCTATCCAGGCGGCCTCTAGCTGGGGAGGAGGTTGATCGACCTGATTTTGGACAAAGTCTCTGGAGACCTGCTCCAAACTAGACAGAGCCCAGGAGTAGTACCAGCTACATTTCTGGCCAATAGATGCCCATGGCTTCTGAGTCACGGCATCGTTCCCAAGTTGGTGACTTGATGCATTTCCCTTCCAAGTACAAACTGGGCCCAGCTTTGGGAATCCCCAGGGAAGGCAGATGCTCTGTCCAAGCCAAATCCTAGGCTGGAAGGTCTCATGAGGGCAGGGGCGGGGTGGGGGCGGGGTGGGGGGCGGGGCCCACCCTCCACCCTCTTCCATATCCACCTGTAGCCCCCTTCCTCTTCCAGTAGTCTCTTAACTGATTCTGGAGGCTCAGAAATCCTCTGAGGCCGAGGGGGCAGAGGTGAGCACAGGCACCACTCACTGCCTGCCCCTTTCTCCCCCCACTCCCACACCGGCAACCCTCAGTCCTTGGTTGCCAAGGCTCTTTGTGGAAGGCAAGAGGGAGCAGGGTGGGGCAGAGATGGGCCCTTCAGCAAGGGTGGGTGGGAGGTGAGAGACAGGTATATAATCTGCTGCCCTTACCTCCTCCTGTCCTACACAGGCCTTCCTGTCAACGCTTCCCTTAATTCTCACCTGACCCACCCCCTGAGGTGAGCTAAGCGGGTATCACACTCCCTGGGGCAGGTGAGGAGGCAAAGGACCAGAGAGAGGCAGTGATCTCTCCCAAGGTCACACAGCCAGGAAAGGGCAGCGGCTGGCCTTGCATCCAGGACCACCTGACTCCAACCTCCAGCTCTGCCCCATCTGTCATTAGGAGCAAGCATGAGGGGGAGGGGATGGGAGCACAAGACAAAACCTATATGCTGCCCCTCCCTCCGCCCAGGGCAGGTGCAGGCGGGCTTGGCACTCACCTGAGCAGAAGGGGTTGGTGGGGTTGAAGTTGATGGCAAACTCATGGGAGACCTGAAATGTAGAGAAAATGCTGGGCCGGCAGCCTTCTGGGCCCAGGCCCTACCCACTGCCTGGCCAAAGCTCCCTCTGGGGCACCTGGCTTTTCATGCCCCATCCCCACCCCCAGGTCAAGGCTATTGATCCCCCTCCCCATCTGCTTTCACCTCCACTGCTAGGACTGAGCCACACAGAGAGGTCTGACTACTCTCACTTCATAATGGGTGCACATCACCCTAATCTCTTCTGGGGGGTCAGCGCTTCCTGTGCCTCCTCAACCCCCTAAGAGAGTCCCGGAGTGGGACAGAGGGGCCTCTGGGGGCATCCAGGTGGGTTCCAGGAGCACCTGGACTGCTCCTTTGTCACATACTCTCACTGAGGTTCCACTTCTTTGGGCCCCAAGGGCTTTCCCCAACTTCACGGTCGGCACGACTGCTAGCAAAGGAGCCCACGGTACGCCAGCGAGCCAAACCGGGGATCAGCGGACAGCCTGCTCAGCTGGCCTGGGGATCAGGAAGCATCATGGGGCCAGAGGGGGCTGCTTCCAGCCCCAGCCCTGTGGATCATCCTGCGCACTCCCAGATTGGGGAACACAGAGGAACACTAACTAGACACCGTTCGGGGCTGCAGTAGGACTGCGGTGGCTACAGAACCCAGGGCCTCGGGGGGCTGGAGCTCAGATGGGGGCCTCCCCACTCTCCCTCCTGCTGCGGTCTCACAGCCAAAATCCCCACTCAGCCCCCCTCCCTACTGCACGCCAAACCCCATGTTCAGAGCTTTGCAGGCATCCCCTCGCTCCCGGCCATGACTCAGTGGGGAAAGGCCTCTTACTACCCCATTTCCAGATGAGACGGAGACACAGAATGATCTAGAATGTTCCCAGGGTCTCACATTTACTGAAGGACAACGTTGGGACCAGAACCGAGGTCAGGCTGCCTCCTGAGCCCATGTTCCCCGAACCCACTAACCTCAGAAGGTGTTCCTCTCCGTAGGAGGGCTGACGCCATCTTGTTTGTGTCTGCACAATGACCTCCCTCGGGGGCTATGTGTTCTAGGCCCCGGGGAGGTTAACTGTGCCCACGTGGAGGTTAATGTGTGCCCACGTGGGAATGCAGGTGGGCTTGTTCTGATCTTCTCTAAAGTGGCGCACACAAGGCCCTACTTGAGCTAACTAGCAGAGATGGTGCGCACTACCCCGTGGCCTCACCACCATGCCCCTTGCTCCCGCCTGGGTGGGGGAGGGCTGCATGCTGCCTGGAGGGCCGGCCCCCAGTAAGTTACCCTGAATTAAATTGTGTCAACGGAGAGGCTGGCTTCATTTTTTGGTCTGAAAGTGCCTTCTTAGTCTGGAGGATATTCACTGACCCTCCTCCATCTTCTCACACTCACCCATGGGTTTTAAATTAGGAAGATGAAGAGGTCTAGGGGAGTATCTGCCAGGTGAGAGCTTTATTCTGGGCGCAAACACTCCCAGACTCTTTAGCTCCCAGACATTACAACGTGTGTGCTGGAAGGCCCCACCAAGTCCAATGTGCCCATTTCACAAGTAAACTGAGGCCCAGAGAGGGAAAGCCAGGTGCCAAGGCCACACAGCAGAACAGGTCTAAGACCTGAGCCCCCCACGCCTTGAGAGGGTGTTGGGGTCCTGGCCTTGCTGAACCCTCCTGGGCCAAGAGAGGTGAACCCTCCAGCACAGGGAGTTCACCCCAGCAGGGCCCTAGGGGTGGGGGGGATGGCCTGAGGAGAAGACTCTTCCCTGTTGGGGGCGTAGGGAGGAAATAGCTTTTCTGTTCTTTGCTCCCTCAGCCCTAAGGGCTGGCATGGAGCTGGTCCCCTGATGTCCCTCTTGGGTGCTCTCCCTGCCCTGGGGCCCTCTTCATCCGTCCCTAGTCTGGGCTCCAGCTGTGGGGGCTGGAGGTCCTCATTGCCATGGCAACTTGATGAGCCTCTATAGAGACTAAGAGGGGGGCTTGTACGGAGGGGTTGAGAGAGGAAAATGGTTGCCAAGGAAACCGGCCTCCCTGGGCCAATGACTTCCCGCAAAATCAGATTTTCGGAGATTTTAGAGACCAAGGGGGAAAGCCCCCTCCTGGTAAGGATGGAGCAATATTCTGCTTTCTGGGCCACCCAACCTCTTCATTCCTCACTCCTCCCCCCGCCCCTTTCTTTGCGGGAAGGCCTGATGGTCCAAGCGGATGGGGCTGTGAAGGTCAGGAATCCAGCCCGGAGGCCCCTCGGGGCACCTGCTCCAGCAGCTCCACTTCACAGGTGGAAAGACTGAGGCTCAGAAGGGGTCAGGGAATGCCCAGGTGACACAGTGAGCCACAGCAGAGCCAGGCCCAGATCTGGGAGACATAGGCGTGCGGCTTACAGCAGCCCAGCCGCTCCCACACCCGCTGCCCTGGTTTGCCTGAGAAATGCCAGTAAACAGGACAAGTTTCCTGGAGGCCATAAGCCAGATTAGGGGCCCCTGGGGACCTGCTGGCCACAGGTCTTTGTCCTGGGACTCCCTGCTGCCTTCTGACAGTCAGTGCTTCTGGTCACCTAGCCTGGCCCCTGGCCTCTGGGTTACTTAAGACGCTGCTCCCTGTGGCCCTGGTGGGGGAGGGCACAAGAGAGGGAGCTGAAGGGACCCCAGAGGGACTGTCCTCTCCGAGTCTCAGTTACCCCAGCCTTACAGTGGGGAGAGTCACAGCCTGTGCTGTGGGCCCAGACCTTTCCTCCCGCCTGACCCCTCTTTTCATCGGACCAACTCTGGCTCATTCTGAACATCCAAGGCTTCATGCCATCTCCTCAAGGAACTGCTTTCTGAGTCCCTCAGCCACTGACCAGAGCAGGGGTCCTTTTTGGGTGCACCTGGCCCAGCCCCAGGGAGGAACAACGGTCCCAAGGGCAAGCAGCTGAGTCGCATGTTCCTTCCAGCTTCCCACCCTCAGAGAACCAACACCTGTCTCCTCAGGCTGCTAGGCCCCAAATTCACTCTGTCAACAAACAAGTAGACACCCAGTGTGTGCCAGGAGCCAGGACACAGACAGGAGGAAACCAGGGGCCCTCCCGGACTGCTGAGCTCTGGAGGGAGGCGACAAATGAGCAAACCCACACATACAGAGGTGACCATAAAGTTCTGTGAGGACAGAGCCCGGGACGGGAGGAGGGGCCCCCCATGAGCTCCCTCAGGGAAGGCCTCCCACAGGGAATGCCCTTGTGGCCTCTAGAGTGGGGGGAAAAAAGTGAAAAGGAGTAACAGGCCAGGGGAAGGCCACGTGCAAAGGCCCTGAGGCGGGAATGAATGAGAGAAGGTTCAAGTGGCAGGAGCCAGGCAAGTCAGAAGGGGAGGGAGGTAAGGGGCCGCGAGAGGCCGGGCCTGGCAGGGGAGGTGGGACGCACCATCCACCCTCGCCCGGCCTGGCTCTGGCAGCCCTCCTGGCACTACCGGGCACTCCAGCCTGGCCAAGCCCTGTGTTGCCCTGTGACATTTCCAAGGAGGCTTTTGAGCGAGAAAACATCTCATTCAGCCAGAGTTCTTTCAAAGCTGGTGGTGTCCTAGCAACGGGCTCCTGCCAGGCCTGGCCACACCAGCCTGCCCCGCCCCCAGTGGCATCGCTGTCTGCCCAGAGGCCCAGCTTTGGTCCTGCAGGATCCTACCCCGCCCCGGGCCCACCATCCGATAGCCAGCAGGCCACAGAGCCACTCCCTGAAACTCGAGGTGAAGATCGTCCCTCCCCAGCTCACTCTGGAAAACAGCATGGGGCACAGCAGGGCAGACGAGAGGGGGCACGAGCTGAGACGCGCATGCAGGCTTAGGAGCCCTCTGTGCCCATCCCCAGGCTTCTCACTGGAGGGGGAGCAGGTTCTGAGAATAAACTTAAGGGTCCGCTTGCCCAGCTGGAATTAAACATGGCCTTGGGCAAGTCCTCTGAGCCTCTGTTTTTCCGCCTGTAGAATGGACATCACTCCTTCTCTTCATCTCTCCGTCCTGCCCATCCTCACCCCAGCCAGTCCCCCACTCAGCAGTCAGAGTGGGCCTTCAAAATGGCAGCTGGCTGAGAACACCCCACACGGACCCCGCAGTGGCCGCCCTTTGCTGTTTAACATGCATTTGAGGCCCTGCATGGCTGGCCTCCCAGCCCACTAGCCGTGGCTCTCTCCATCTTCCCTAGAGACGCCAGCACGCCCACTCTCAGTTCCTCCACCTGGCCCTGGCCCTCTTCCTCGCAGGCTTTGCCAGGGTTCTCTCTGCTTTGAACACCCTCCCTGCCCCATCACCACCTCCAGTCACTCTGTAAACTCCTCCTTTCCCTTCCCTTCTTGACTTAGACCTTGCCTCCTCCAGGAAGCCTTCTCTGCTACCCCCAGGCCGGGTTGGGGCCCTCCTCTGGGCTCCTCCCAGGCCCACGCTGCCCCATCTCTGCACTGATGACCCTGCCCGTCTTTGGGGTTGCCGGACAGAATATAGGATGCCCCGTTCCATGTGAATTCCAGATAAACAATGGGTAACTTTTTAATGTAAGTATATCCCAGGCAGTATTTAGGACATACTTATACTTAAGAAATTTGTTTATCTGAAATTCAAACTTCACTGGGTGTCCTGGACTTTTGTTGGCCAGATCTGGCACCCTACTTGTCTTCCCCACCTGACTTGAATACCAGGGGACCGAGCCATAACTGTCCCGCTCGTTCTTATAGCCCCAGGGCCGGCGTGAGGTTCAGGCTGAGCCATGAGTGTGGGTTTGGGGTAAATGCAGAGAAGGCAGGGAGGCTGGGCCCCCAGCCTCTTCCAAAGCAGAATCAAGAGAGGCCATATACACAAATCCCATCTCAACCAAAAGGAAAGAGCCCAGCTCCACTCACCTTCCAGTCTGGGGGTAACTGGGCCCCAAAGCCCAGAGCCGGAAACATCTTATCACTAATACAGAGAGAGGAGAAGAAACCCACTATGAGACAGCAGGACAGAGGCCTCACCCGCCCACACTCACCCCTCCCAGCCCCCAACCAGGGCTGGGCCCACTCGGCCTCGCACACCTCCAAGGACAGAAGGAAAAAGCCCACCACCTCTAGAAAGAGCTCTCTTTGAATGATCTACTGAGCTCACACCCACCTCTGAGTACCTGGTGAATGTGAGGCTTGAGCCCATCTACACCTGTGGCAGACATGGCTAATCAATCACAGCACTTCTAACCAGTGGGCCTGGGTGCAGCAGCATCTAGGTCCTTCTCACGCTGGGACCTCGGGCATCCACTAAACCACAGTCGTTATGGAAATGTACTGCCTGTCTCTCAACCTCCCTTTTGTGGCTGGGAAAAGTTCTGAGAACCCCGGCTTAGCTTCAAGACGCTTCATCATCCAGCCCTAGAGCCTACTCTCGTCTGCTTCCACCTGCCCTCCCTCACACCCCACCGCCCCAGCCCTGGCCACAGACCACTAGCTGTGGCCCAAACACACAGGGCACCCTCACGCTCCAATTTCAATCATGTTGTGCCCTCTCTTAAACTACTCCTTGTAAGTCTGAATGCCCGTGAGAAGGCTCAGTGAAGGGACCGAGTGGGCAGCTGGATACAAGGGACTCCTGAGCGGCCACAGGAGGCTCCTCCACCCAACCATGCAGATGGGGACTTTCACCTCCCTTCCCCTGTGTGCTATACCTCTCTTAATGTGGCCAGGGATCCCAGCCACACCCGTTAGGCCCTGGGAGTCAGACCCTGCTCCTCAGGCTGCCTCTCTTAAGGAGGCCAAGTGCACACAGGATTCCTGAGCCTGCTGTTGCTCCTGCCAAATCTCTGGCACCTGTACCTTCCTCCCCGGTCTCCTGATCCTTCCACCCTCTGGCCTGGGAGTCCCAATAAGCACCACCTGCGGCAATGATCCCATAACCTTCAAGTGACTTTTGATCCTCCAAGGCCACACCCCCTACACAGCTTTCCTTCACTGACTTTCCGCTGCCCCCCTACCCCCAACCAAAGATCTCCAGGAAGCAGGGTCATGGGAAGCAGGCCCACACCTTCTGGCTGCTCCTTCCAAGTTCCCAGCGGGAGTGAGAATATTAGGACACTGGGTGTCGGGCCCAGGAATCAGAATGCCTGCGGACTAGTCCCCCTGATCTGTTTGACTTTGGATCAATTCTCTACCTGCATCCCAGGCCTACACTTCCCCAGCTCTAAAAGAGAAAGGTGCAATGATAGCAAACAAGTTTCATATTCCCTCTTGATTCGTTTTCTTACTGGCTACTTGCTGTATCATGTGGAGGAGGATTCCAATGTGGATCCGGCTCGGTAGGGAAGAGGTCAGCAATCGACTAGCAATGTCTGCCACAGGTGTAGGAATGGGCAATAAGGCACATATACCATGTGTTGGCCATTCCCAGGTTTGAGGATCTTTGGGTCCCTTCCAGCTCTGACAAGCTGAGCTTCCGGGTTGGATGGAGCCAGAGCTGATTCCAGAGTCCCTCCTCAAGCTTACCTGTCATAGTCCTGAATGATCTGCCCAACAGCCCAGATGGCCGACAGATACTCGTTGGTGCCCATGGGGTTGATATAGTGCAAAGAGGAAGGGTCAAGGGGATTCCCGTTGGAGGCTGTGAAGTCTATCCCAACCTGTAGAGTGGGGAGAAAAAGGCCACCCAGGGTGGCCAGAGAGACTCCAGCTCCCTAGCTCATCCCAGGGAACAAAGAGGCTAATAGGACATGGGAAGTCACTCATCTCCCAGTGCCAACCCACCCTTCCATAAGATGGTCTGAAACCTAGAAACGGACCGAGTCACTCCTTTGGCTCTAATGCCATCAGTGGGTCCCTACTGCCCAAGCATAAAGTCTACTGGCCAGATGTGACACAAAGTCAACTCACACTCCCAAATTCCTTTGTCCCCCTCACTGTCATGACCCACACACTCCTCTGTTTCCATTTCCAGGCCTTTATTCATGAGGTTCCCTCTACCTCAAGAGCCAGGCCATCTCTTCTCCCTCTCTCATTCTCCTCTATCATTCAGGCCCAATTCAGATGTCCCTGCCCCACTGAAGCCTTCCCAGACACCTTATCCTCACCCCAAGCCACCTCCACATTGTCCCTCAGGCCCCCAGGGGGCTCTGGGACCTGGGGCTGCCTGGTAGGCCAGTGCCCATCTGCCCAGAGTGGGTGCTCACTGTAGGCAAGACACACGCCCCCAGGGCCAGGTCCAGGGCGAGGCAGAGAGCACCAGAGAAGGTGCTCCACAGGGGCTGAAGCTAAGATCTGCTCTCTCAGACCCCAGGGAACTCCAGCTCAGGCCCTGGAGGGGTAGCACAGATGGGTAGGGGGGCGAGCCTGCCCAGCAGGGGAGGGTTAGGAGAGGGATCTAGGGAGACAGATGGCCACCTTGGAACCTGGTCATGTGGGGTGGGTCTGGCACAGAGGAGGTGCTCGGTATCCATTTGTTAAATGAACACACACACACATGCAGAAGGAACAGGAGAGCCCAGCCTCTCGGAGTGAGGGGGGAGTGGTGACCAGTGGGGTTAGAGGTCAACAAGGCCAATCCCCTGACTCCACAGAGTCGTGCAGGTGACCTCCAGTCCCGTGGGATCTAGAAGTGGTGGCAAGGCGGGGAGGTGGGCAGAGCACGGGACCCAGCACCTCCTCCCCCTGGGCCAGAGGTCCCCTTCAAGTGAGGAGCGTAAGACCAGATGAGCGGGACGAGTCTGGGGGGCATACACCCCAGGCCACGGACAGAGGGACAACTCGTTTACCCAACATTTACTATGTGCCAGGCACTGAGTGGCTTGCTGAGGTTGGCACACAAACAAAACAAAGTCCCCACACTTGGGGCACTCACAGTCTTCGGGGTGGGACAAACAGGGACAAGAGAAAGATACTTAAATAACTTCAGAGTGGCTAAGTGTTCTGAAGATCACAAAATAGGGGAAGTGACAAGGAGCGACAGGAGGGCGTCAGGGGAGGTCTCCCTGAGGAGGTGACCTCTATGCCATGGCCCGAAGGGACGTCAGGGCAGCAGCCGTGAGAAGGTTCCGGAAGGAGCATTCCAGATAAAGGAAACAGCAGATGCAAAGCGCTCGGACAGAAAGGCGCTTGGCATCTTGGGGGAACAGTGAGGACCCGTGGGGATGGAACTGAGTGAGCAAACAGGAGGCGTAGCAGAGCACACAGGAAGGCCTTCTGACGGGCAGGGAGGAATTCAGCTTCTTTTCCCTCTGCAGGGGTGTAGCCAGCAACACTCTGAGGGCTGGGCAGCCAGGCCCTGACCTACAGCTAAGCCCGGACTCAGGCTCAGCCACCTATGCCCTCTCCTCTGGGCCAGACGCTCCCCTTGCCCTGGGGAAGTCCTTCCTGAAGTTTATCCCCAGTCTGTCCTGCTTTTTTGTTTTTTTTTGTTTTTTTTTTTTAAGATTTTTTTTATTTATTTGCGAGAGAGAGAATGAGAGACAGAGCATGAGAGGGAGGAGGGTCAGAGGGAGAAGCAGACTCCCCGCTGAGCAGGGAGCCCGATGTGGGACTCGATCCCGGGACTCCAGGATCATGACCTGAGCCGAAGGCAGTCGCTTAACCAACTGAGCCACCCAGGCGCCCCTGCCAGTCTGTCCTGCTGCAGTAGGTCACCCAAGCCCTCAGGGAGGGTCCTCACTGGGGTCGGGAGGGGGGGGGTTGCGGGGGGGGAGCCTTACAGTGAACATGAGCTGGCAGCCTCCCAGGATGTAGTCCAGGAAGGAGTAGTCCCGGTTTATCTGGAAGGAATCAGGGGAGTCAGTGGGTCCCTGGCCTGCACCTGACGGCCGGCCCTCCACCTGGCCATAGTTCCCAGGGGGAGCTGGGGGGCTGACTGCTCTGTGCCCCGAAGCCTGAGTAGAGTCAAGGAGGCCAAGGGAAGACCCGGGCTGATTACAACGAAACCCAGATCTCTCTATAACAAAGCTCTCAGAGCAACAGTTCCAGTGGGTCACACACACACACGCGCGCGTCCAGGCAGGGTCCCTGGGCCTACTGTCAGTTGTACCTACCAATTACACAGCAGAGAAAGTCTCTGTTGCTGTCCGGTCCTTAAGCCCTCTTTAGTCCTGACAGACCTCCACCCTGAGCAGAGAACGACCAGGCCTCCAGCCCAAGGCCTTCTGCTATAATCAAGCTGCTAACACCCTGTGTTTGTTTTGATGGCCTTTTGCTCCTTTGGCGAAGGTAGATACTGGCCTTCCTATTTGGGTGGAGTTATAAGGGGGTTCCTTTCAAAATAAATGTATTGAAGAAAAAAAAAAAGAAAAAAACCAAGAATGGTGGGGGGAAAGGGCTGATTACAAAAAGTAGTAAGTAAGGCAGGTGGCAAAAATCACAAAGGGGAGTACGAGTGACAGAAGTTTCAGGAACAAGGACCCTATGCCACCAGCTGCCAGCTTAGCTTTCCCAGGGCACTTTGGCATCGTGACCTCATGGAGCGAGCAGTCGTGGAAGCCCCCGCCAGACCGCGCGGTCTCCAGACCAGGCCGCAGAGGCTCGGGGGCCGGGGGCCGCCAGGCCGCACAGGGAGGATGCCGCTTCAGGCCAGGTGTCCAGGGCGTTCGCTGCCCGGGCCTAGGCTGCCTTCCTGAGCACCCTGCCCGATTCCAGCAGATGCCGGCTCCTGGGCATCCAGGGGCGGCCCTCACCACCGCTGCTGTGAACTTCATTCCCTTTCCGAGCCTCAGAGGCCCCAGCGGCCCCAGCTGCACCACGGGAGTCACAGTGACCTGAGCCCTCGATGATGCTGCTGGGCCCCCGCCGGATGTCCCTCTGCCCCTGGGGTGCCAGACATGCAACGGGCAAGCCGCCAGCACGGGAAGCAGTTACCTTCTAACCAGGAGAGGCCCTGGAAGGTCATCTCATGCCCTCCTGGACCTCCTTATATCCCAGGAATGTGATATGAGACTAACCCTTCACCTTTGTTTTTTACCTTGTTAACATCCCCATTCTACAGATGAGGAGACTGAGGCCCAGAGAGGTTAAGCTCAGCAGATCCCAGAGTCAGGACGTGGCAGAACCAGGATTTGAATTCAGGCCTTGCTAGCTCCATACTCAGGGCTCTGTCTATCCCTTCTGCAGTGATGGGATATGATCCCCCCAACTGGGCCCCTGCTCTGGGCCCACCCCCGCTGGCTCACCTTGCAGGAACGCAGGATAATGATGCCCGAGTTTTTATAGTTCTTCTTCTTCCTTTGCTTCTTGGGGTTGATGCACTCAAACTCCACCTGGACAACGTAAGGGAAAGAGCAGCTCAGCCTGGGGCTTCCCTGGGGGACTGACCCTCTCCTGAGCCCCAGGATCCCCTCCACAGTCCTGATCAGGGGGTAGCATGCCTCCTCCAGGAAGCCTTCCCGGATGTCCACACCCAGACTGTTTCTGGCTACCTAAGGCTCACACCAAGCGGTGCTTGCCCAAGGCAGGAGGACCTGCATCTGTTTCCCACCCCAGATGCTAACTCATCTACATCATGTCCACTCATATACCCAGAACCATCACCCAGGCCCAGCCTCTTGCAGTGAGTTCATTTAACAGCTCTTGAGTGCTCACCACATGCTAGGCACTTTACCAGGATCATCTCATTTATTTCCCAGTCTCCCCCTCTGCCCCATTTGACAGATGGGGAAGCTGAGGCTCAGAGAAACTGGATGTCTTACTTAAGGTCATACAGCCAGAGAGGTGGGATCTGAGCCCCAGTCTGCCCAGTTCTAAGCCTGTGTCCCTCACCCGTCCCCTGCTGAGGTTTCAGGGTCACACACACAGGCCCATCTCACCGGGACGCCATCACGAGCCTCACACATCCGCGACACCGAAGTCTGGAACTCGCCGATGAAGTCATGGCCCCCGTCGTTGTCATAGTCGTAGCACATGACCTGGGGTGGGTCCACGGAGGTCACCCCAGAGCAGCCCCCAGGGAGGTGCTCTCTGGCCCCTCTCAGCCACCTGAGCAAACCCCATGTCTTCCTTTTGCTGGTGCCTCCCCTGTTCTCTAGCATCTGCCTTGCTGGCCTGGGATGGTGCCGTGAGCTCCTGAACTGCCTCCCGCAGGAAGCCTTCCATGATTACTGGGAAAAGGAGCACCCCAGCAATGGAGGCTGTACACTCTGGAGCAGGAAGCTCGACTCCCCACATACCCGTCACTCAGCTCCTCATCTGTCTGGGGCTGTGGCCCACCTGCCTTGGCGGGCCATGGCCTGGGACCCTCCCTAGGGCGACACTGGACATGCCTCTTGTCTCCCTAGACTATTCCTTTCCTTGAGATAGGCACAAAAAATCCCAGCTTTCCATGCTCGCTAATCTAGCTGCCAGTCCTAGGAAGAAGGCAGGAATTATCATACCCATTCCACTGATGGATAAACTGAGGCTTCGAGAGGGAAGCACTTGTCCAAAGTCTCACAGCCACAGCAGCAGACCCAGAACTAGAATCAGGTTTCCTAGTACCCTGTTCAGGGATCCCTGCCCCGGCCTCGCTGATTCCGTCTCCCCCATCTGCTCTCAGTCACCGCGCATGGGGACTGAGGTTCTGTAGCGACCAGTAACCACTGTCCTCATCACAGTGACAACCCTTGGTCGCTTGCACACCCGCTGTCCCAGGTGGCAGCGCCGCAGGCCTCTGGCAAGAACCGGGCAGTCGTTCTGTTCCTGTTTCAGGAAGGGCTCACGGAGACGGGGGCCTTGCCCAGATGGCTCAGAGGGTCAGACAGATGTGAGACCAGAGCCCAGGTCCCCTGCCTCTCCCCCTACCTAGGTTTGCTTTTCCATCTTAGTAAGAAAGAGCTTGGCCAGGGCATCCCCAGCAAGCCTGGGAGAGCTTGGGAGGCTGGATCTGGCAGGGTGGGGCGCAGGGCTCCCCAAGCCCCCTCACCTGGATGGGCTTCTCCATGTCCCCATCACACAGGGATACCAACGGCACAGTGAATGGTTTCCACACAGGGTCCAGCGTGTACTTGATCACCTGCAGCACAGGGAGGGCCGAGGCTGAGTGCAGGCCCAGGGCAGCAGTGCTCTGGGCTTGGGCCAGTCCGATGGGGGTGGCAAGGCAGAGAGGCCCACAGCCACGCTCCTGGGGGTGGCATGAGCATCCCTGTGGCAGGAAGGGAGCAAGTCCTTGAGGCGCCACCGTGGCTTTTCCCGTTCCCTGCACAGCAGTGATCTCACAGCCCTGTCCTGAGACACTGGGGGGGGGGGGCGGAGGGAGACGGGTGGCCGGACTACAGACCCACTGGCTTAGAGACCCCAGAGCCCCGTGCACCCACCTCAGTCCTGTGAACCAGCATCCACTTGCCATCATCTCCTGGTTTATAAAACTCAAGAAATGGGTCTGACTTTCCGAAGAGGTCCTGGAGGAAGCAGGAGGATGCAGGTGAGGGAGGCATGGCTTTACCAGATTCAGATGAGGCGGTGGTTGGGGGGGGAGCTGCCTTCCCCAACCCCGCGTCAGGGGTGGGAGCTGTGGGTCCCCTGGGGCCAACCAGCTCCCGCAGGAGAAACCGCCCCATCCCGGGGTTACCAAAGCCTGTGCTCAGAGACCCTGAGACCTGGAGCCTGCAGGCGCTCCAACTTAGATGGGGCAGGGCTTCAAAAGGGTGATCGATGCCTGCAGCAGGATATGATTTTATTTTAGTGGGGATTTGAAAAACTGAAACGATCCCAGCACGTCACAGAAGGGATAGGATGTCCTTTCTTTATTATTATTTTTAAAGATTTTATTTATTCCTCTGACAGAGAGCATGCACAAGCAGGGGGAGCGGCAGGCAGAGGGAGAGGGAGAAGCAGGCTCCCTGCTGAGCAGGGAGCCCGATACGGGGCTCGATCCCAGGACCCTGGGATCATGACCTGAGCTGAAGTCAGACGCTTAACAACTGAGCCACCCAGGCGCCCCGCATGTCCTTTAAAAATCCATTTATTTAAGTTAAAAAAAAAAGTGTCAGGAGGGGCTCCCGGGTGGCTCAGTCATTTAGGCATCTGCCTTCAGCTCAGGTCATGATCCCAGGGTCCTGGGATCGAGTCCTGCAACAAGCTCCTTGCTCAGTGGGGAGCCTGCTTCTCCTTCTCCCTGTGCCCCTCCCCCTGCTTGTGCTCGTTCTCAAATAAATAAAAATAAAATCTTAAAAACAAAATAGTGTCAGGGAATATTCAGGGAAAAGAACATCCCAGGCAGAGGGAATAGCAAGTGCAAAGGTCCTGAGGCAGGAGGGTGCCTGGTGCAATCCTGAGACAATGAGGAGGCTAATTTGGCTGAGGCAGAATGAAGGTGGGAAAAACAGAGGGGGTGAGGTCAGGGGGTGCCGTGGACACATCCAGTGGGGCCCTGTAGGTTACTGTAATGATCCCAGCATTTACACTAAGTGACACAGGGAATCCCCAGGAGTGGGTTTCCAGTTATGTCTTGAACACCTCTAAATAATGGCAAACTCATTACCTCAGTGGTAAAGAGGTCCAAATTTGGGGTGGCCTGAGCTATGGGCTTGTTCCTGGGTGAGGGGCAATGAAGGTGATGGCCAGAAGCACCAGGACTAGGCCCCACAACCCTGGGCTGGGGGAGGGATGCCGCTCCCTGATGGAGAACCCCCCTTCTCTCCTGCCTCACCTTCTTGTCCAGCTTCCTGCCCGCCAGACTCAGTGTGATGACCTGGTTGTCCGACAGCTCCTGGGCGGCAATCTGTGAGGTTGGGGGGAATGTGAGGGTTGGGACCTGCCCCTGTGACTCCCCCTGGCGTCCTGCCAGGCAGTGAGCACAGGTACCCAGGGGTCAGCTCTCCAGGCTGGGAGGGGGAAAGGAGAGGAGGGACAGTACCGGGCGACCCTGGACGTGCCTCTCGTCTTCTCAAAACCTCCATGTCTAGCTTCTGGAAAATGGGGTAACCCATGTGAATCTGAGGGATCAGAAGTGACCCCATGTGGCTCAAGAGGGGAGGCCCTGTGAAGCAGTTACCAGATATGAGGGGTGGTCTCGAGCCCTGGGGAGAGCTTCTGGCCAGGGAGCAGCTTGATAGGCCCCCTCGGGCCCCCACTGCAGACCCTGGGAGCATAGCCACCTCAAAACGCCAAGGCATGGGGTATTCCAGGAACCTCACCGTGCAGCTAGGGAAACTGAGGCCCAGGGCAGGGACAGGAGTCACCTGAGCTCCCTCTGCTGTTGTCAGCTCATACTGTCATCTGTCTGCCATGCTTTCGCCCTCAGCCATGGCCCTCTGGCTCCAACCCAGCCGGCAATGGACCAGCTGAGTGACCTTGGGGCCACCTTTGCCCTCTCTGGGCCTCTGTCTCCCCCTCCCCACAGAGTGGCAGGGAAAGCCCTCGGGCCAACAGCGACACAAGTGGGCCGGGGCCTCTCTCTGCTAGGGCTACCTCTTCCCTCCCACCCGTAGGACAGCCTCACCTACAAGCTACTGGGCCCTCCAGAACCCCACACAGAGCTAGACGGGACGCTAGGCTTCCTTGCCTTTCCTTTCCTCCAGCAGACACTTGCTCAACAACCTTGCGAGGTAGATCCTATTACTGCCCCCATTCCACAGAGGAAGGACCTGAGGTCTGGAGTGGCACCGTGGCAATGCTGGGGGGGGCGGTCTCCCAGTTCGGGGGGAAGCGGGAGCCACTGGGTTGGCTTCCAGGTGGAGGGGAGCTGGCTGGTGAAGTTATATAGATGGTACATAAATGGGGAGGTTCTGAACCCCAAGAGGTGGGAGGGGAGGTGGGGAGGGAACATTCCAGGTGGCAGGAACAGTAGATGCAGATCTGGGATATGTGTGGTATGCTAAGAATTCAGTTTGCCTGGAACCCAGAGTATGTACACAAAGGAAAGCGAGGTGGGGTTCGTCACAGCCTTGAAAGCAAAGCTCCAGGGGCAGTGGGGAGCCGGGGAGGCTCCAGAGCAGGGGGGTGACTACATATGAGCACATACAGCTTCGGCCTCCTCCGTCCAGCCGGCCAGTTCCTCCGGCAGCGCACGGGCTCTGAAGGGGGACAATCCGAGAGGGAGCCTCACTAGCCTGTGACTGCCCCAGGGCATTGCCTCTCTGGGCTCCAGGTCCCTCGTCTGTAAAACGGGTTTCCCTGCCTTGGAGGGGTCTGCGAGGACCCAGGACTGGTCCGCACAAAGGGCCTGCGGCAGGCCCGGATCACTGCGCACTGTAACCCTGTAACCGTAAACAGAGCTCTGCGGGCAAGGCGCTTCTCAAAGACCCCCTAGCGAGGGCAGGCAGGGGCCAGGCGGGAGGGCATGCTGGAAGGGCTACGGTGACCTTCAGGGACCAAGAGTAGGAGCGCCCCAGCCCTGGGAGGAGGAGGCCACCGGGGCCTCTGGCAAGCCCCCTACTCCCAGCTTGGCGGCCCCCAACGCATCATATGTGGTGCCAGGAGCCCGTTGCTAAGAGACCTGTTGCTAAGTTGTAAGTTGGGCCTTTTTACTCCAAACAAAGCTGGTGATTATCTGCCAGGGAAGCAGCCCATTGATGGGGGAGGGCCTCGGGCAGAGGCGGAGGGGTGCGGAGAGCAGGAAGGGGGCTGGTACCGTAATCAAGCCCTTCCCTGCAGGCTTGTCATTCATCAGCAGCAGAGGCCGAGTGATCTTCTTGCTGGAGACGATCTGGGGGGGGCGGGAGAGAGGAGAGTGGCGCTCCTGAGGGTTGGTGGGGAGGAAAAGCGCTGCTACACCCCACCCCTGCGGGACTGTCCTCCCAGGAGGCAGCCAGCACCCGTCGCTAACTCCACTGGGCAGCGAAGGAGACGGAGGCCCAGAGGTGTTGACGCTTGCCCGAGCGCCCACAGCTGGTGTGGAACCCCCCGGTCCCACCCCCACTGAGCTGGCTGCCTCGGGTCACCTTCCGAGGCACCTGCAGGGAGTCGAGCCCCCGCACGGCCTCCCCTAAAGCCGTCTACAGATGCCGCCCCCCCCCCCCGCCCACGGTGTGATCCCTGAGGGAGAAGATCAAATCCTGACTCCTATTTCATGCTCCGAATAGGGAAGACGTTCACACAGCGCTCAGCCGTCAAGACCATATAGACAGGGAAAGCAGAACACACTGGAAAGCTGCCCTCCACCATCTCTGTACACCCCATTCCCACGCTCTTCGGGGGCCACCTTGGTTCTCAGCTTCTGGGGGGAAACGCCAGTCTTTGGGCTCATCTGTGCACGTTCCTATGCCCCCGTGCTGGTTTTCCTCCCCAGCCCACTTTCGCCCTTCACCACCTGCTCTGTGCCCCGGTGGCCTTCACCGCCGGCACCCCTGTCCTGCGGGTGCAGCCGCTGGGGGCGTCCAAGGGCGCGGGAAGACCGGGAGCGGGGAAAGGCTGTTTGGCACACGTGACGCTCCTCGGGGGCCTTCGCTCGGGTCCAGAGGCCTCCCCACCCCGCAGCCCCACCCCCACCCCGGGGCCGCAGCTCTCCCCAGGCCCTGGCCACCGGCTGCCAGCCCTGCCCCTCTCTCCGGGCCAGGGGCGGCCGCTCACCCTGCAGCTCCCTCCCGTTACCCCTGGGGGGCGTGGACCCCAGGCCGGAATCCCAGGACACGGCCTACTGCTCTCACAGCGGCGGCCCAGGCTTGGTCCATCCCTTCTCCTGGAAGGTCCAGGCCATTTCAGCGGGCGCACTTCCTCCACCATCACTGTGGCCGGGCGGTCATCGTTAGCCCCGAGTGAAATGGGGGGAGGGGAGGCGGAGGCCCGGGAGGGGGCGGGGCTCGCCCGAGGGCACACAGCCATAAGGATGGTTGGAACTGGTGCGAGGGGCTCCCAGCCCTCCATACGCTCACCCAGGACGGAGCTGGATGGGGGGAGTGTGGCCCGCGGAGGGAAAGGAAGTTGCCCAAGTTTACACAGTAAGCCAGCTGGTCAGATGCTCCTGCACCAGAAGTCAAGACCACATCTGATTTACTTCTAACAGTCAGAAGTTCTGGCCACGCAGGGTCCCCATTCCTGTGTGGCAACAGCTTGCTGACACTGTGCTGTGGGAACTCTTCAGCCGGGCCCCAAACCACCAGGCTACTCACCCCCTTTTGTACCTGCTGGCCCCCAAGGCTATCTGCATTTTCAGTGCTACCTTGGAAGCCAGCCAGGAAGACAGGACTAGGGAAAGCAAGTGGCGGAAGAGACTTGGTCCAAGGCACTGCCCCGTCCTTGGGAGCAGCGTGATGGCGGGCGTGGGGACCGCCTTGCCCTTGGCCCCCTGGAGGGGCCCAGCTCACCGTGCCCAGGCTGCAGGAGAACTGGCCCAGGAAATCATGCTCTTCCAGCTGTGTGCTGGACTTGTCCTGGTCAAACAGGGCGAACTTGAGCTTCTGCACTTCCTCGAAGTGGTAGTCAAGGACGAACTTCTTGGAGAACGCGGGGTTGAGGTTGTTGACCGCGGTTTCCGTCCTGTCATACTAGCAGAGGGTCAGGGAGACAGGACCCGGGGTCAGGCAGCTGGCTCACGCCTTCTCGGGCTGCCTGGAATCATTCTGCGAACTGGCTGAACACCTACTCGTGGCCAGTTACCACTCCCAGCTCACAGATGAGGACGCTGATGCACAGAGAGGTTAAGGGACTTACCCAAGGTCGAACAGCTAGAGGGGCAGTGTTAAGACCTGAACCTAGGTCTGACTCTAGCACTGACACTGAACTCTTTGGCCCCGGCGCCATACTAGGAGCCAGGGCAAGAGCTCGAGGTGTGTCCCTGCCTAGGTAAGTGACAGACAGCAAGTCCCTTTTCCCCTCAGGGCCTCAGTTTCCAGTTCTGTAAAACGACGGGATTTGACTATCAGTGGTTTCCATCCTTTTTCCCTTGGAAGAACCCTTTTTCCAAACCACATTTCACATGGAAGCTGAGAGACAGAACAGAAAAAAGGAGGGGTCCGTAGGGGCAGGTGGGGGCAGATGTTTGTACCTGGGCCTTGTGCAGCCCAACCCCCCCCACCTACTATGGAAACCAAGGCCGGGGTAAAGGCTGGGCCTTGTATTGTGGGTCAGGGCTGGGGCGGGGACAGGAACCCCGCCTCCTGGCCTCTCTGCATGGAGGCTCCAAACCGCAGAGTCCGGGTGATGGTCTATTTTGGGGCCCAGGCTATGTTGATTTTTCCTCCCACCCAGTCCCTTTCCAAGGGCTGGAGGAGCAGGGATGGAAGAGGTCTTGGCCCTGGGCTATTTTTAGCAAGGGTGGCCAGCCTGGGTGAGAGAGAGATTGTCCGGGGGGTGGGGGTGTGTGTGCCGTGAGTGGGGGTGGGGTGTAGCGGGGAGGACACCGTTCCCTGAGTGGTAGGTGGGGGCTCCAGAGACCTGGCAGAGGGGACCAGGATGCTCCAGGCACACTGGCTTCAGTCCTCGGCTGACCCCACGTCCCACCTCCCACTTCTGGCTGCGCTCCATCGCACCGAGTGACACAGAGGAGTCTCTACCCATTCCGGGCCCTAGCTTTCCCTCCGTAAAATGGGTCAACAACCTCAGCACCATTTCCTTGGCATCGTAAGAAGGAGCCAACAGCTGTGGAAACTCTTTGTAAACCACAGTATGTTCAGTGGGCTGTCCACTGTGGCTCAGTTGAAGAACTATTAAAAACAGATACATATTTTGGAAATTTTACTTGCATATAAAACCACCAACCGTTAACAGTGGTTCTCCCTGACACGCAGGTTTCCCACCGTACTGTCTTCTTTAGGTTTGTCTTTTCTAAATCTACAATAAACATAGACCCCTTTTAAAGTAAAAACAAAGCAACTCTTAGAACTTGAAAGTGTTAATGGTTTGGATTTCTCAAAATCCTTCCTCAAGCTGCATCTCTCCCTAGCCCTCAAGCTCAGAAGTCCTTGACACCATCCACATCCCTAGTTCTGGGACTCTGCAAGGGAGACAGGGGGAAAAAAATCCTCATTTCACAGATAAGGAGACAGGTTCAGAAAAGGACAGCCACTTGCCCAAGGCCACACAGCAGGGAGTGACAGACCTGGGTCTCGCTCCAGCTCTGGGATCAAAGCCTGAGTTCCCCATTTCTCTGTCTGCTCCTCACTGACTGTGCGTTCATTTAGGAATAAATGTGGAAAGTTATTTTAAAAATGGAAGCAGGCATTTTGTAAAACTCTAAGGTTTTAACTATATATTATAGTAATTAAAAATATTGCAATATATGGGGCCTGGGTGGCTCAGTGGTTAAGCGTCTGCCTTCGGCTCAGGTCATGGTCCCAGGGTCCTGGGATCGAGCCCCGCATTGGGCTCCCTGCTCAGCAGGAAGCCTGCTTCTCCCTCTCCCACTCCCCCTGCTTGTGTTCCTTCTCTCACTGTGTCTCTCCCTGTCAAATAAATAAAAATAAAAGAAAATATATTGCAACATAAAACAATATAATTATAAATATAAATCTCTGAATTATAATAGCTTAAACACAAATATTATTTTAAGTAGTAATATACATACATTTTATTTATTTTTTAAAATTTTACTTATTGGGGCACCTGGGTGGCTCAGATGGTTGGGCGTCTGCCTTCGGCTCGGGTCATGATCCCAGGGTACTGGGATTGAGCCCCGCGTCGGGCTCCCTGCTCTGCGGGGAGTCTGCTTCTCCCCCTCCCTCTGCTTCTCCCCCTGCTCATGCTCTCTCTCTCTCTCTCTGTATCTGTGTCTCAAATGAATAAATAAATAAAAATCTTAAAAAAAAAAAAAAATTTATTTATTTAGGGACGCCTGGGTGGCTCAGTGGGTTGGGTATCTGCCTTTGGCTCAGGTCATGATCCCGGGGTCCTGGGATCGAGCCCCGCATTGGGCTCCCTGCTTGGTGGGGAGCCTGCTTCTCCCTCTGCCTGCCGCTCCCCCCGCTTGTGGTCGCTCTCTCTCTCTCTGACAAATAAATAAGTAAAATCTTTAAAAAATAATAATAAGGGCGCCTGGGTGGCTCAGTCGTTAAGCGTCTGCCTTCGGCTCAGGTCATGATCCCAGGGTCCTGGGATCGAGCCCCATATCGGGCTCCCTGCTCCGCGGGAAGCCTGCTTCTCCCTCTCCCACTCCCCCTGCTTGTGTTCCTGCTCTCGCTATCTCTCTCTCTGTCAAATAAATAAATAAAATCTTTAAAAAAAAAAAAATAATAATAATAATAATAAAATAAAATTTTATTTATTTAAATAATTTCTACACCCCATGGGAGGCTCGAACTCATGACCTTTCCAAGATCAAGAGCCACATGCTCCTCTGACTGAGCCAGCCAGGTGCCCCTAAATACATTTAAATAAAATTTAATTTTCTTGGGCGCCTGGGTGGCTCAGTTGGTTAAGCGACTGCCTTCGGCTCAGGTCATGATCCTGGAGTCCCTGGATCGAGTCCCGCATCGGGCTCCCTGCTCGGCAGGGAGTCTGCTTCTCCCTCTGACCCTCCCCCCTCTCATGTACTCGCTCTCTCTCATTCTCTCTCTCTCAAATAAATAAATAAAATCTTTAAAAAAAATAAATAAATAAAATAAAATTTAATTTTCTTTTTTAAGCAGGTTCCATGTCCCATGTGGTGCTTGAACTCGCGACCCTGAGATCAAGAGTCACGTGCTCCACCGACTGAGCCAGCCAGATGCCCTCTAAAATTTAATTTTAAAAGCAACAATCTTCTAAGTAATCCCTGTCCCACCCTCCAACTCCCTCCAAGGGCATAACCTAGAGGTCCCAGGATCCAGTGGGAGTCCCTCCCCAGCAACCCAGCCACCCCCCGCCTACCCCAGACGCACAAGGAGGGGTCTCACCTCAATCCACCTGCCGTCGCTCTCTGTAAAGAGGACACAGAAGGGGTCAGACTTGGAGGTCACATCCCGGTCCAGCAGGTTCTGGCCACTCACTGACAGCTCCACCTTGCACACGCAATACTGGGAGCCCATGGGCGCCGCCCCCGCGGCCGGGGCGCCCCCACTAGGGATGTAGGCCATGGGGGTTGGCGGTGGTGGCAGCAGTTCCTGGCAGTCTAGGGGGATAGAAGTGGGGGTCAGAGAGGGTACAGACATGGGCTGTACCACCCCACCCTGAGGAGGTGTCACCCCGTGACCATTGAGATGGGGGTAGAGAGATGGAAGGACAGGTGTGTTGATGGCGGGACGACAAAGGCACAAGCTTGACAAAAGGAGAATGAAGAAAAATGAGTCTCTGGTGGGCGTATTTAGTTCAAAGTTATTATCTATGTCGGTCAATCTTTACCTATGAGACACGCACAAGGCCAAGTCGCCCCTGTCAGATTAGTGACAGATCACAGTGGACATGCGCATCTAAGACATTCATTTTGCCAGGAAAACCTGGGCTTCTCCTGGGCGATTAATATTTTGGCATCTTGTGGCTAGAGTGGAGCTTATGATAGCGCAGGTTTCCCTCTTTGCTTTGGCCACTAGGAAGCTCACTCTTGATAACTTATCTGAAATTTGACTTTGTTCATTGCAATCTCATTCATCTTGTGTATCCTGGGCCTAAGCACAGTGACTGATGCACAAGGTGTATGCTTGCTGAATCAAAAAGATGAGCGTAGAAATCAGTGAATGGACAGACCCTCCACATTGCTCAGATTCTGCCTGAGTTGGTCCTTATCCTCAACATAGAATTTACTCTTTCGTTCGCATATGACTTCCCCCAAATTCTATGTACAGGGCCTTCCCCTTCCACTGTCATGGCTAATTACTGGCATTTGCTTCCTCTAAGGCAGTTCTGTTTTCCTCCAAGTTCATCTGGAGCAAGTGTGGAGAGACCCATCTTAGGGCATGGAGGGGAGCTGTGGGCTCCACCCATAACAAGGCCCCATGGACAAGCCCTCTGGCTCTCTGTGCCTCAGTTTCCTCATCTGCCCACGAGACTTCATGACACAGCCCTCCCAGACTCCGGTGGTCGGGTCTTATTTCCAGCAGCTCGTGTGTAGTTCACATAGGCCCCGTCACCGTGTACATGAGTCCAGCTCCCACTTACCCACATAGGCCTTGACTAATATGTCACCCCCTCACTGCTGAGTGCGTGACCGGCCCTGCACTGCCCCAGAAGGGGGATGCGAATCCAACTTACTGTGCTTCTGAGCACTGACTATGAGCTGAGCACGTGATCTGCTAATCCTCATTCATTCACTCTAGAGTGTTTACTGAGCATCTACTAGGTCCCAGGCCCCGGGCTGGGATTGGGACCCGGGGCCTGGGATCCTATGGCAAGAAGGTCACCCAGCCCAGTCTCAGCTCTCACAGGCTAGCTGACAGCGCGGGGAGAGCCGCCAGGTCCTGGGGGGCACTGGGGCTTTATGCTGAAAGTGATGGAAGTCTCGGGGGGTTTTAAGCAGAGAGGTGACAAGATCTGATTTGTGTTTTGAGCAGCTGACTCTAGCCCCCGTCGGGAGAAGGGGATGTTAGTATGGAGAGGCAGCAGGGAGGCTGGCGAGGAGGCAGCTATCAGCCAGGCAGGAGGGACCAAGCCGCAGTGGCCATGCTGGGCCCAGACTTCTCCCTCGGACCCGGGTCATGGCCCACATCCTGAGCGCCAGCCCGCCTCTGGCTGGGCAGACGGAGGCCCCGGTCTGCACAAAGCCTGGGCGAGGGTGGGGCTGGCGCCAGAGGGCCCTCTCCCTCTCCAGACACAGCGCACCCCAGGGCATGCCTGACAGGGGAGGATCCGGGACAGTGACAAAGCCAGTCCTCAGCCCCCTCCCTCCCACCGTCTGTCTCTACAACCTCATCATCATCACGCGAACCCAGAGCATCAGGACAGCACTGCAATTTGCCCGCAGGATTCATTCCTGTTGTGTAAAAATTAGTTTCCACTGAAAGGGCTGGGGAGACTGCATTCACTCTCCCTGTGTACAGCTGGGTGGCCCTCCACGTCGGGGAGGGGTGAGCAAGTCCTCAACCCAGTCTGGAGGGCAGGCGGGGCAGGGGGCGGGGGGGGGGGGGAATAGGGATGTCCAAAAGGGACACCTAGCCATGTGGCTGAGGGATCGCCTGTTTATGCTCACAACCACCCGAAGTGGGGTGGCCCCCAACAGTGACCCCCATTTTACAGATGAGGAAACAGGTCCAGAGAGTACAAGTCACCTGCCCAAGGTCTCAGGGCCAGGAAGCCACAGAGGCAGGTATGAGCCGGGTCTCCAGGCCCCCCAGGCCCATCTGCGGCCTTCTGGCCAGGGCTGGGGCACTGCTGAGGATGGTGAGGAACTAGGGACGAAGGGGAGTCAGCGTGGCCAAAGGGAACCCCATTTCCTCAGGAGTCTCACTGTTCCCATCTCTGGGGTCATCCCTGATGGGCTGGGTTCCATCCAGGCTACCCGCCTCCTCTCCACCTGACAGGCCCCCTTCATGACATGCTAGATGCCACACCGTTCCCCCTGCTGCCAAGTCAGAGGCATCTGCTTTCATCCCGAGGGGCGTCAGGGACTTCCCTGTGCATGCACACGCAGTGTATGGTCACATACACACACGTGTACGCGTGCTCCAGATGACCAGCGGCAAAGGCACGCCCGCATATGAACACCTAGGGCGGCTTCTCCCCTGCCCCTGCCCCCCCGCCCCACGTCCAAGCCACTGCCATCGCTCTGCTGTCCTCCCACCCCACACTGGCTCCGGCCTGGCTGAGGGCATGGCAGGAAGGGCCAGGTCCCAGGGGAGGGTCAGGCCGGGCCAAGCTCCTTGGAGCCCGCCGCAACTCCACCTGCTTACCCGGCAGGCCGCAGCTAGAGTGAGCAAGAGGTGGGCAGGGGAGGGGCACTTCTCCCCCAGCTCGGGGCGGGCAGGTTCCCCAGCCCCAACTCACCCTCTGGCAGGAAGCTTCTGGATCCCCGAAATGGGGAGCACATGATGTCCGGAGTTGGGGCAGGTGAGGGTCAGAGTGGGCCCCTGTGCCAGCCCGGCAGCGGGCAGGCGGGCCGGACCCTGAGGCCTGACGCAACGGAAAAAGAAATCACAGCTTATGCCGGGCCGGGCCCCCTCCCCTCCTACTCCAGCAGGAGGGCAGGCGGACAAGGTGTCATTAAGGGAGGGTTGGGCCTGCCATGCGCATCTGGGCCAAATGGAAACCTCCTTAATGCAGCACCCGCCCCACAGGTAATTTGAGGTTATGGGCAGCAGAGGGGGCATGGGGAGCCAGGCCCTGCTCGCAGATGGTCCTGACTCTTGGCCCAGGTGGGCACAGGTCTGCTAGGGTGACCAGATCCTCAGGGAAGGAGCTGGAAGGGGGAGATACAAAACTAGTAGTCTCTCTTACAGATGAGGCAAAGAGAGGGCAGGGTTTGGGAATTCCCATTCATTCCTTCCACAAACACTCCCCGAGTGCCCTGCAATGAAGAGCAATGACCAAGACACAGAGGCTTCAGCCCCCCACAGGGTCCGCTGGCCCTCGCTCCTAATGCATCTTGCCCTTCAGGCGGACAGGACAGGATCTGGAGACTCGGGTGCTGACCCACGGGTGTAGAGGGAGGGAGAGAACCCACCGTGCAGGCTCTTTAATCTCAGAGAAATGACAACCACCTCTTCCTGACACACATCACAAAGATCACAAAGCCGTTACTCAAACCCTGGACCCTCATGATTGCTCCAAGAGACCAGCAGGGGAGGGTTTCACATCCCCCTTCACAAGGGTGGAAACTGAGGCCCCAGAAGGGGCAGTGGTTTCTCTAAAACAGGGAAGGATGATGCTGAGGCCAAAGGCCTGGTTGCTTAACTCCATCCTTCCGCCCACGATTAGCCCCAGTGGCTCAGGACCCAGGAGCTGGGCTGTGCACCCCACTCACTATGGGGGGGAGATGCCGAGGCCTGGAGGGCTCCCAACTCAGAGATGGGCAGTGGCAGGGAGGCACCAAGAAAGGCAGGCACAGGGAGATGGGCAGTGGGGCGGGGGAGGCAGACGGCTGAGCTGGAGAGTGGGGGAGCCAGCTGGGGAAAAGAGGGGATGGAAGGTGAAGGGCGGGGCTGAGGTGCCCAGGGACGCAGCAAGTCCCTACTCTGGAGAGTCTCAGCTACTGGAAAGTATGGGGCAAGTGTAACAAGGGGACAGCCTATCAGGACTTCTGGTGGAGGTCAGCGATGTGCCCCTTGGAAAAGCGTGTTTAACTTGATATTTAGAAGATGAAAAAAAGGAATGCCGTTTTCAGTGCCCACTATGGAAAATAACACTCCACAAAGTCTGGTCGGTGGCAGTAACAAGAACGGGGGCTCAGTCCTCTGATCGGTGCTGGTGACAGTGAAGACCACAGGCTCTCGACTCAGAACGCCCGACTTTGAATCCCCAGTTCTGCTATTTACCCGCTGTGCGTCTTTGGGCGAGTTACTTAATCTCTCTGGTCTCAGTTTCCCCCCTCTACAAAACGATGACAGTGAGAGAGCTCTCACAGGGTACGGTGAGGATTAAGCGAAGGAAAGCACTTGGAATGACAGCTTGTAGCTGGTGCTTTTATCAGCAATTCTTGATGGCTGGGGGCAGGCGGAGCCGATCGAAATCTCGGGAGATGTGTGAAGTGTACGGATTACGTAAAGGGGGCCGAGAGTTGAAGCTGGTTGAGAAATACGGCTCTAGGCTCCCCTTTTCAACCGGAAGACACGGTGCTGGGACGCCAGTGGCAGGCAAGGTGGTGGCTGGGGGGCCAGGGAGGGGCTAACAGAGTCAGGCCCCACCAGGTGCATGCCTCAGGGCCTTTGGGTCCTCACCCATGCAGAGAATCCCGCCCCATGGGGTCTCGTCATTGACAGCAGAGACTCCAGCCGTGGTGGCCCCAGGCTCTTGCAGCTCCACATGTGTTTCCCAGGTGGGCCACCTCAGCATCTCCCGGGAGCTTGTCAGGAATGCAGCATCCTGGGCCCCACCAGACCTGCTCAGTCAGAACCCCCAGAGTGGCACTTAGCAACCTGTGTTTTAACAAACCCTCCTGGTGATTCTGCGGTGGGCTAAAGTATACTCAAGGGCCAGTGGGGTGGCTAAGTGGGGCATCGTGCTAAAATGCAGATTCTGATTCAGCAGGTCTGGGGAGGGACCTCAATGTCTGCGTTTCTAATCAGCCCCCAGGATGCTGAGGCTGCCCGTCTGGGACCACACTTTGAGCTCTGAGCTCCTAGATCCAAGGTTGCAATACGGCCACCTCATGGCTGGCCACGTCCCAGGGAGGGCTCTGGGTTAGCCCGCGCTTGGTGTAATTAGGCAGATGTCATATTTGGTCCTCATACCAGGACTGTTCCCGGCCAGGTCTCTGCAGATCTCTGAGTTTGCGATGTCCCGTCTAGAGGGTGACACTGTTGGCCAGAGCCCTTGGAGAACCAGATACCTGGTCCCCACCAGCCCTCATGGCTACACTGGCGGAACTTCTGGGGTCGGATTGTGTCTTGACTGTGTCCAGATCTAAGTCACCTCCTTCGCCCCATTTCCTAGACAAGATGATCCAGGAAGACAAATGGCAACTGTATGAGGCTTCCCCAGAGAAAACAGAACCAATAGGATAGCTATATATAGAGAAAGAGATTTCTTTTAAAGAATTGGCTCATGCAGTTATGGGGGCTGACAAATTCTAAATCTGTAAGACAAGACGGAAAGCTGGAAATTCAGGTCAGAGGTGACATGGCAGTCTTAAGTCCAAAATCCACAGGGCAGGCCAGGCAGGCGGGAAACTAGGCAAGATTTCTATGTTGCAGTATATATATATATATTTTTAAAATAAAGTCTACCCCCGACGTGGGGCTCGAACTCACGACCCAAGATCAAGAGTCGCATGCTCTACCAACAGAGACAGCTGCCACGTGGGTGCCCCTCTATGTTGTAGTCTTGGGGCAGAATTCCTTCTTCTTGGAGAAGGTCTTTGCTTTCCTAAAAGGCCTTCAATTGATCGGCTGAGGCCCACCCACATCATGGAGGGTAATCTGCTTTAATAAAAGTCTACTGCTTTAAATGTTAATCACATCTAAAAAAATACCTACACAGCGACATCAGACTGGTGTCACCATAGCCTCGCCACAGTGACACATAAAATTAACCATCACTACAAACTTCAGCTCCTAGGAGACACGCACGGGACAGGAAAACAGGGTGCTGAGGCTGGAGTTTTGGGCCAGTCCTTCCTAAATGTGGAAGCTAGGTGGGCCTACTCCTGTCGGCTGGAAGGGAAAAGAGGAGGCAAGTGTGGTTTTTCTGACGGAGAAATAGTAATAAACTGAGAGTAATAATAACGCTTACCCCAGGCCCTGTGCTGAGTACATTATGGATTTTAACTTCTACAGCTCCACAACATCCTTGAGCGAGGTGTTAGCACCACTCCCATTCTCCAGATGAGCAAACTGACGCTTGGAAGGTTTTGCATTCCAGAGCCTCTGCTAAGATGACTCTGGATAAGTCCGTTCGTCCTTCTGGATCTTAGTTTTTCTTAGCCATCGACTAGAAAGTACAAAAGGCCTGACACACTGTAGGTGCTGGCTCAAGATGAGAAAAACTTCTCCGTGGCTCCAAGCTGTCCTCAGGACAACACCCAAGCTCCCTGACGGAGCCCTCACACTTCTGGCTCCAGCTACGAGCCGCCCACGACGCGGAGTTTCAGCCCTACATCTGCGTGCCTCTGTCATTTTGCGTACGCTGTTCCATCTGCCTGGAGTGCCCTTCCCCCTCGTTCCCTGCGCTCTTTCATTCTTCATACTCAGCTCGGCAAAACCAAATGCCATCGATACCACGGTGTCCCCCTCACCCCCCTCCGCCACCCCCAGGCCGACAATACCAAGAAGGTGACAAGGGTGCGGAGCACCTGGAAATCTCATGCTGCCAGTGCGAGTGTGGACTGCTGCAACCACTTTGGAAGAACGTTTAGCAGGTCTACAGAAGCTAAAGAGATGCATCCCCTGTGATGCCCCAGCAATGCCTGGCAGAAACATCGTGCACATATATTCACCAAAGGCCCCCCGCTATGACTCTTGCGGCAACACTATTTCTAGGAGCCCCAAACTGGATATGCCCCGAACGCCCACCATCAGGAGGAAGGCCAAGGAAACGGGAACGCCCACACCGTGGATTATACTGCGGGTCTCCTGGACATGCCGAGCACACAGAGCCAGACATAAAGGAGCACACGGTTTTGTCTGATTTCCCTTACAGGGCGTGAAACAGGCAAAACAGGTCTATGCTGCTGGGAGTCAGAAGAGTGGTGGGATGGGTGGGGGGACGGGTGCTTGTGACCGGGAGGCGGCACTGGCGTGGGGGGCTCTGGAGATGGTCGTGTTTCCGTTCCTGGGTCCCAGGCGCCGCTGACGGATGCTTTGGTTTGTGGACTGTCCCTGAGGCGTACCGTGGGACGTCTGCTCCATTTTTGGACATTTTATACTTCAATGAAATGTTGTAAAACCAAAAACTCGGGGATTCCTCTACAAAGCCCCTCCTGAGCCCCTGGTCCTTGGTGGGAGGCACTAACATTGTCACCGTACTGTGACCACTGGCTTAGGAAATGTCACCATCCTTTGCTGAAAGTGAGGAAAGGGGAAGGGGACTACAGGTTCTCAGAACGCCGGGGTTGGCGAATTCTGGGATCTCAGAATCATGATCTGTGTCGGAATCTCCCAGCTGAAAGGCTTTAGAGCGTGTCCGCTCTCACCTTCCAGGCACACCCCAACCCCAGCCACAGCCCCAGTTCTCCGGGGATGGGGGTCCAGCCCCGAGCTGCTCACACCCCTGGGCCCTCCCTGCAAGCCCGGGGCTGCACCGGCTCCCGCCAGGTGGCACGCAGCCCCCAGAGAGTGGGGCCGGGCTCTTGCCAAGGTGGGGGTGGTGGCATCTCGACACCAATCACTTCTCTACCTTGGCTAAGGCACCGCACTCCCGACAGGCAGCCAGGCCATTATGGGTATAAATATAGCCGAAGACAGCACAGCGAGGGAACTGCAGCAGGGGTCTGACACCCCCCGAGGCCCCCTGCTTCCACCAGACCACACCCAGAGGGAGGCTGGTCTCTGCAGCCGCCACCACCAATCACCAAGCTCTGGCCCCTGGGGAAGGGGGCCTCCCCGCTTCAGCTCAACCCTGGTCCAAAGGCCTTGGCCCGTGTCTCCCCAGCATCACCAGGCTGCCAGGTGGCCCCCATCCTCCCCACCCACCCCTCTGGGAGTCCAGGCGCCGGGTTAAGTCCTGCTTCTGCCACCTCCTCTTTCCTAGGCCTCAGCTCCTTGGTCTGCAGAGGGGAGCAGGGGACCGCCTGCCCTGCCGCCTCCCAGGAAGCGCGACAGGGGATGGGTGTGGATGTACTCTGGGATGCAGAAAGTACTTCAGGGACCTTGGGAGTGGGCCTGGCCCAGCTCGGAGGCTGGACCAAGCTAATAATGGAGGAGGGAGGGCATGGTGATGGTGGCCACCAGCCAGAGTCATTCCTACCTGGCTTCATTCGAAGGGGGCGGCCTCAGGCACAGGAGCAGCCCTGGGCCCTTCTTCCCTGTGGTGCCCATGCTCACCTGGGGACTACCATGGGGAGACTAGAGACAGGGGCTCCCCAAAATGTGTGAACTCTTGCAAGTTCCTTGCCCTCTCTGTGCCTCAGTTTCCCTGCCTGTGAAGGGCTTGGGCTCCTTCCAGCCTTGAGGAGTCTACACATACCCCTCAGTCTTCCCTGGGCTGCTCTGGGCCTCAGCCCCAAGCTCCCACCCAGAATCTCTGGGCTGACGGACCCTGAAAGTCACCTGGGCTCAGCCAGTACCGAGTCCCCTCCTGGGTCCCTGCGTGGGGGGCTAGGCTCCACTGCTCACAGCCCTGTGCACGTGGGGCTCTCCCCACTCTTTGCTGACGGCTTCCTTCTGTTCTGTAGTTTTCATGCTGCCCAGCCCACACCCTACCAGGCCGAAGGGCCACCCTCAGCTTGACAGCGGGGACAGGTCTCTCTGAGCCGGAGAGCAGGTGCTAAATCAGACCCACGCCTCCTCAGCGAGTCCTTCCGGTCAAGGACATCACCATCTGCTCTTGGGCTCTGGGTCCCAGCTCCCGGAAGTCCCCCCTGAGGAGAAGGAGAAAGTAGCGCTGGCTGAGCGTGCCTGGTCCTGTCCTGAGGCTTACAGCATTCCACTGAGGTCCCAGGACAGGTGCCCTCTTACTAGCACCCCATTTTACAGATCGGAGAACTGAGGCACAGAGAGGTTACGTAAACCGCCTATTAGAGGTTGAATTATGTTCCTCTAAATCCTAACCCCCCAGTACCTTGTGATCTTTTCTGGAAAGACAGTGGGTACAGATGTAATTAGCTAAGATGAGGTCAGACGAGAGTAGGAGGGGCTCTTAATCCAATATGACTGGTGTCCTTTTGAGGCGCCGAGGGAAGGAGACAGAGAGTGGAGGGAGTGATGTGGCCACAGCTCCCAGGAGCTGGAAGAGGCAAGGAAGCACCCTCCCCTACAGCCTTTATTTATTTTTTTTAAAGATTTTATTTATTTGACAGAGAGAGACACAGCGAGAGAGGGAACACCAGCAGGGGGAGTGGGAGAGGGAGAAGCAGACTCCCTGCTGAGCAGGGAGCCTGATGTGGGGCTCGATCCCAGGACCCTGGGATCATGACCTGAGCCAAAGGCAGACGCTTAACAGACTGAGCCACCCAGGCGCCCCTCCCCTAGAGCCTTTAGAGGGCAAGGCCCTGCCAACACCTTGAATTTGGACTTCTGGCCTCCAAAACAGAATATATTTCTGTTGTTGTGAGCCGCCCAGTTTCGGGTCCCGTGTTACTGCAGCCCTAGAAAACTAATACACTACCCAAGGTCATCGGCTAGTCCATGGCAAACCAGAGTGTGACACCAGGCAGCTGGGCTCCCTGCGTCCACGGTGCAAAGCACACCCCTCTCCGAGGGGCCACAGGGGTGATTTGGAGAGATGGCTGCGGGCCCCAAAGGAGGGAGGGGTCAGATGGTGTCATCTGCTGGGAGCTGAGCACGCTCTCTCCTGCAGCATGAGGAGGGGACAGCCAGGTTACAGCGGGCAAGGGAGACGCCCCCAGCAAGATACAAGGACCACCAAGGGAGAAAGAGGGCTCTTGGAATACAGTAAGCATGTTCCTACCTCAGGGCCTTTGCGTGTGCTGTCTCCTCTGTCTGGGGCACACCTCCCTCTTTCATTCATTCAAAAATATCCACTGAGCACCTGCTGGGCACCAGGCACAGCTGGGATACAGCCATGAACCAGAGACCACTGCCATGGATTAGCATGCCCGCTCGAATGTCACGGCCTCCTCCTCGAGACGCCTCCCACAGCGGCCCCCCACCCTCACCCCCCTCACTTCATCTTCCTTTATTCTCTTTGAGGCATTTTCCGCTATCTGAAGTCCTCCTGCCTCCTTGCCATTTGCGGTCCCCTCTCTGTCCCCCCATTCCACTCTGAGCTCCATGGCGGTGCCCTTAGCTTCAGCACCGTCCCGGGCCCAGAAGGGCTGCTCCATAAACCTTTGCTGAGTGACAACCAGGTGGCTGCACAATGGACGGAAGGTGGGGCCCAAAGCCACGGTGGAAGAAGAATCACGGCCCTCTCTGGTTTACAAGCCCTTTCAAAGCTGCCTGAAGAACCCCATGAAGAAAGCAGTGGGGAGAGCTCCTGGTAAGGAGCCCCATTTCCTAGACAAAGAAACTGAGGTCAGAGGGGTTAAGAGCCGTGGCCCAGGTCACGCGGGGAGTGGGTGGCCCTCCCCAGCACACCTAAGTCCCCTGGGGAGGCAGCGCACGGCATCAGCAGTCACCTCCACCTCCTCCAGCCCCCAGTCGTTCGGTGCCAGGCAAATCCCACCCTCTCCGGACGCAATGCGGGCGGCCCCAGCCATTCATCTTCTATTTACCGGGCACCTCTCTAAGCGCAGGGAAAGGGTCCTGAACAAGATGGGCACCGTCCTGGCCGGTCCATGGGGCTGCCCCTCTTTGGGAAGAGGGGCAGATAATAAGCTGATACACAAATGAATAAATCAGGTGAGCGAGAAGGTGGCTAATGCCCTGAGAAAAATTAAGCAAGGTGATATCCAGTGAGTGAGAAATTAGCAGCTAATTAGCCTCATCTCAGACCCTGGAGGAAGAAGGTGAGGACAGAGCTAGTGGAGAAACTCTCCAGGACACCGAACAGCACCAAACAGCACAGTCCACTTGACCCACCACGGGAGCAGGGGCCGAGTGGCTCAACGAGAGGAGAGGGCACTGGGCTGAGAACGAGGAGGCGCCTCAGACCCCCACCCAGTTCCTAGGCAGTAGAGGACCTCAGCAAGCCGTGACTCCCCTTAGGACCCCATAGTCTCCCTCTGGACAGTGGGTGTGGGACATGACCATCCTCTTCTCCAGCTGCTGCCTGCCAAGATCCCAGGGTGACCCAGCCTCCTGGCTCCCAAGGAGCCCATCCTGTGTCCTGCAGGGGGGCTGGGCAGGACAGGAGGGGATCCTGCCCCCTTTCTGAGGCCAATTCTCCAAAGGAGAAGGGGCTGGATTCCTGAAATGACTGCCCCTGATCCACCAGCCCCTGTAAGGGTTGGGGCTTGCGGGGGGAGAAAGAGGGGGCAGTTCCATCGGGCAGCTGGGACCCTGGCCCTAGGCTGAGGGCTTCTCAGTAGGGGACCTTGCCTGGGGACAATGCTCCCTGCTCTGACAGGAGTGAAGGAATTCTTAGAGAATGTTTTTCTGTTTTCTGTCACTCCTTAGAGCCTGTGAGGCCAGCCCAAGGTGCAGCGAATGGGAACACAATCGGATCTATCATCCCTCATGGTGTCCTCCTCACTGGGGTAGAACCTTCCCACTCAGGACACTGCGCTTTGAACAGTCCAGAAGGCCTCTGAGGCTCTTCTCTCCAAGGAGGATGCAGGAAAGGGAGGAGCAGGCTGGCCTGAGAAAACCCCAGAAGGAATCCTAAATGCCCTCATCGGGCTTATGCGGATTTCCAGGAACAACGATACTGACAGTTAACAGTGACCGAGTGCTTGTCACCAGACCAGTCCCAATACTGGCAAGTGAGCCCTTTGTCACCTAATTTAATCCTCATAACTCCCTTTATTTTTTTATTTTTTATTTTTTTTAAAGATTTTATTTATTTATTTGAGAAAGAGAGAATGAAAGAGAGCACATGAGAGGGGGGAGGGTCAGAGGGAGAAGCAGACTCCCTGCCGAGGAGGGAGCCCGATGCGGGACTCGATCCAGGGACTCCAGGATCATGACCTGAGCCGAAGGCAATTGCTTAACCAACTGAGCCACCCAGACACCCTCACAACTCCCTTTAAATAAATACACAATTACCCTAAAAGACTACAAAGGTATACAGAGTGTTGTTCTTACTACTTTACAGGTATGGAAACTGAGGCTCTATCCCTGGCCCTCTTCTGTCCCTGAGTTTTAAAATTTTCACCGCCCCTGGGAGGGGGGTACCTTGAAACACCACACAGGCCATTCATGAAGCGCGCCCCACTTTGCAGAACCCCTGTGCCCGGCTGCAGCCTCCCAGCAGCCCTATAAACTGGAATGTGTCATAGTTTGCTTCATTTTACAGATGGAAAAACCCCCGAGCCCAGTGAGTGAGAAGGCACACAGACAGGAAGTAGCAGAGGGCAAGGAGAATCCAAATGTCAACATTCTCAGTCCCTGGTTCTTTCCATGGCCAGACCTGCCCAGGGCGGGGGGGGGGGGGGGGGGGGACCCCCTCCCCCCGCGGCCAGCGAGGCTGCCTGCCTGGGGCAATACCAGAGCACACTGGGCCCTCCGCCAGAGGGATTGCAATAAAACCAACCACTCCTTTATGTTTGCACCCAGCCTCCAGGCGCACAGGTCCTTGACCATCAGCCCATTTTACAGATAAGCACGGGGAGGCTGGGGGGGAGGAGTGGCCCCGCAGCTCACCGCTGGGTGAACGTTCAGACCTAGGTCTCCCAAAGCTGCCCAGCAAGACTGGCCACAGACAGGCTGCAGCTGCTGAAGGTTACAAAGGGGTTCCTCCCCCCAGTTACTGAAGCTGTGGGTACCCCAAGGAACAGAAAAAGCACTCCATGCATGGGTGAGAGCCCACACCCCTAAGGCAAGCAAAAACTAAGGGCAGACAAAACAAAGGGCCGCTCATAATTCTCCCAGATCCCTCACCGGTGTCACTCTCCCCAAATACAGAACAGGGCTGGGAGAATCACAGGCAGCAGGATGAGCCCTCAACTGGCTACCAGAGCCCTGGGGTCCAGTTCCCACTGGTGATCTTGGGCAAATCACAGCCCCCTTCCAAAGAGCCCCTCTCCAAGGAGCTTGTCCAAGAAGCGGGGGGCGGAGGGCGGGGCTGAGGGATGGGATGGGATGGGAAGAGAGGAGTAAGACACCTCTAGTCTCAGAAAAGCAGGGCTGCAGGGAAACGGAAAGGAATCAGGAGCTTCGCTCTTCCTCTCTCCCCATGTCCCCCCACCCCACCCCCTTAACCACAAAGGTGCCAGACAGCTTTTGCGAAAAAACTAGTTTGCAAACACACTTCGACTTCTGGGAAGCTGCCCAGCTCCACTCCCTCCCTTCCCTCTTCCTGGGCTGGGAGCTGGCTCTCCGGCAGGGCGCTGGGGCGGGGGGACTGGGGGTTGACAGCAGGGTGCGGGGGTGCCAGGGGCCATCCCGACCCCAAGTCTTCGGCAGCTGCGACGGTGTCGAGGACTCTACCTTCCGGACGCCCCCAGGCTCCCGGGGAAGGCAGGAGAGTCCCTAAACAGCTGGGCTCGAACCCCGAGTGGCGCCACCGTCCTCCCGCACCCTCCCCACTTTGCCCCGGGACGCAGCCGGAGCGCCCCCGCGTGGCCGGGTCGCAGCTGAGTCACCCAAGCGCCCGAGCGTGGGTGCGCGCGGGTGGCGGGGGCTCGGGGCGCCACGGCCCGCGAGGCGGAACCCAGCTTCCTTCCCGCCCGCCACCGGCGCCAGAAGCCGAGCCCCAAGGCCGAACTTAGCGCTCGCGCCAGGGCGCCCCGCCCGCCCCTGGCCCGCCCGGGCCCCACTTACCGCGGGTCCCGCGGGCGCCGCCGCCCTCACGGCGCGGCCGCCGCTGCCGCTGCCCGCGCTCCGGGCCGCCGGGGCATCCCGGGGCGCTCCCCTGCTCGGCGGGGCCCGCAGGCGCGGGACGGGCTCAGGGCGCTGTCCGCGCGGCCCTCGCCAGCTCGCGTGCGCTCGCAGCCGCTCGGGGTCCGGCGCTCCTCCGGGGCGGGCGGGCGGTGGCGGCGGCGGCGGCGGCGGCTCGGGCTCCTCCCTCCGGCCGAGAGGGGGCGGGGGTGGGGAGGGAGGTGGGGAGGCGAGGCGGGCGCTTCCTGGAGGGGCGAGCGCTCCCCACGGGGGGAGCGGGGGCGCTGTCCCGCCCGCCGCCCGCGGCTCCGAGTCCGTGGCCGGCGCGCCCTAGCGCTCGGGGCTCTCGGCGCCGCGGGGGCCGAACGCCCGGGGTCGGAACCCGAGGGTCCGAACGCTCGAGGCCGGAATCCGAGGGTCCGAACGTTCGAGGCTGGGACTCCGCGGATCGGAGCGCCGCCGGCTCGCACCCGCCCTGGCCGGCCTCGCCGGAGCCGCGGGCACCACCGAGTTCCGAGCACCGTGCGCTCAGGGCCGCGGATGCGGGAACCGAGGGGTGGGCTCAGCCCGGGGCCTGCGGGGGCCCCAGCGCGCCGCCTGCGGCCTCGACCCCCAGGGCTGCGCTCAGCGCCCTCGGGGGGTACACCGCAGGGCTAGGTTCTGGGCCGCATTGAGCAGCTCTAGGACCGCAGTGTCTCTCCCCCACCCACCCCCCCCCGCCCCTTCCGTAGTAAAAGGGCTCGGCATTTTCTTGTCGCCAGACACTGGGAAGATGACACATATTCCTCTGGCAGAGACGATAAGATAAAGACAGTTTCAACAGTGCCTGGGGCTAATTAGCGGGAGCATAATTAAGGGGGTCTTGAGGCCCTGGCACCGAGCCCCCCCCCTTTCTGAGAAGGCCTTCTTTTACCCTAGAAGAAGCACCAATTCTTAAGAAATGCATCTGTCGCCGGGCGCTCCTGCTGCAGATCACTCATTGGTATTTATGTGCACCCCCCACCCCCAATTCATGGCCTCGGACGGCTGAGCCTCATTGAACCAGATTGGGGGAGATCTCGCGGCCACGTCCAAAGCCCTTGGCCCTGCGGCTCAAGGACCGGGCGCTTCGGTTGTGGGTTTTCCATTCCAGGTAGGAGAGGGTTAACTAGGAGACTCACTCGGCAGCCTGTGAACCTCCCTCCAGTCTGAGTCACAAACACTTTGCAGCCTTAGAGGGGCGGCCACTAAGAAACCCCAGGGCTCTGAGCTTTGTTCTTTGCCTGCCTGTCCCCCATCCATCCTTCCTTTCTCCAAGCTCTCCTCACCTTTCCTCCACCGAAGTCTTCAACACCTTTCCTCCACCGAAGTCTTCAAAGCCCTCAGCCCAGCTGTGGCGCAAATCAATCTATAGGCATACTTAGACCCAGCTCCAGCCCCACCTCCTCCAGGAAGCCTTCCTGATTGATCTGGCCCCCAGCATCCCTTTCCTCTCCTTGCTTCAGAACCACAGGAGGGGCAGGTCCTGGGATGAACAGAGGGGCAGGTCCTGGGATGAACAAAGGTGAACCCAAGCACAGTCCCTCCCCTCAAGTTCGCACCTCTCTGGAGCAAGCCCATGTCCCAGGTAATTGTATTATTTTGTGAAAAGTGAAAAAGCTGGAGGTGGGGTGGCACAGAAGACCCAACTCAGCCATGGAAGTCAGACTTCCTCTAGGAGCCCTGAAGGATGAGGTAGTTGGGCCTGCCCAGGGTGAAGAAGATCCTGGATCCCTGGCCAAAGGGACAGAATATAATAAAGGTCAGGGATCAGAGCAATTCCACTCCTAAGTAGCTGCCCAGGGGAAATGAAAACCTATGTCCAAACAAAAACTCCTACACAAATGTTTGTTCACTGCAGCATGGTTCAGAATAGCCAAAAACTGGGGACAACTCAAATGCCCATTAAGCAATGAATGGATAAACAAAATGTGGTCTATCCATACCATGGAATATTATTCAGTCATGGAAAGGTGTGGCGTGCATACGATCTGGACGAAGTTTGAAACCATGATGCTAAGTGAAAGGAGCCAGTCACAAAAGACCACATATTGTGTGATTCCATTTCTATGAAATGTCCACAGTAGACAAGTCCACAGACACGGAAAGCAGCTTAGTGGTTCTCTTGGCCTGGGAGGAGAGATTGGGGAGTGATTGCTATTAATGTGGGGTTTTGAGCGCCTGGGGGGGTTCAGTCGGTTAAGCGTCTGCCTTTGGCTCAGGTCATGATCCCAGGGTCCTGGGATGGAGCCCCACAATCGGGCTCCCTGCTCAGTGGGAAGCCTGCTTCTCCCTCTGCCCTCCCCCCGCTCATGTTCTTTTTCTCGCAAAAATAAATAAAATCTTAAAAAAAAAAAAAAACGGGGTTTCTTGGGAGATGATTAAAAATGTCCTGAAAGTAGATGACGGCAGTGGTTGTAGACTGTAGGTACACTCAGCCCACTGACTTGTATACTTTAAAGGGGTGAATATTCTATCTCAAGAAAGCTGTCTAAAACAAAGTCAGGGATCAGGAGAGGCCAGAGGTCAACTGATGAAGGCCAAGTGTCCATCATGTGTTGATTCTACACTCTGTCCTTGATCCACACACAATGCAAGGCTGTTACAGCAAAATGTTGAAGGGAGTCTTTCCTCGCCCTGGTAGAGATCTCTCTGCAAAACCAGAAGGCCTCGATTTCCTGAAATAGGTCTATATTGTGTGTGTGTGTGTGTGTGTGTGTATAAAGCACCTGCCGTCTGGGTGTTTGTGTCCACAGTTCAGGCTGTCTGGACAGACAGATGAGAATAACCAGGGTCGCCTATACACTTCAGTGTGCTTGTGAATTAAAGACACTCCAAAAGCGCGTGGTGTAGCAGGCCCTGGCTGGCCTCAGGCATGCGTGAGGGGGTTGAGGGTGGAGAGGGTCCTGGTTATTGATGCTGCACCCCACAAATCACCCCAGATCTTATTCTCTATCTCTCAAGGCTCTGGGGGCGGGTCACCTGAGCTCAGCTGGGATGGTTCTTGTTTAGGATTGCTCAAACAGTTGCAGTCAGACCCTAACAGAGGCTGGAGTTCTCTAGAAGGCCTACGTCTGGCCGTCGATGCTGTCAGCTGGGACCTCAGCTGGAGTCGTCCGCTGGAACACCTATCCATGACCATTCAGGTGGCCTGGGCTTCCTCAGAATGTGGCAGCTGGTTTCCAAGAGTGAGCAGCATCCCAAGAGAACCAGGTGGAAGCCTTGTTATCTTTTATAGAACCTTAGCCTTGGAAGTCATAAGCTGTCACTTCTGTAGTTACCAGCTCCCTCCATGGGCCCGCCCCTCAGTGAGAGGACTGTCACTGTCATGGGAGATATGGTGGTGGCCGTCTTCGGAGAATACCGTCTGCCTCAGGGAGTTGATATGGAGATATACCCATGATGGAGACATCCCCTCAAGAATCTCCAGATTTCAGGCATGGAGTCGTGGCTCTGGGTTTGAATCCCAGTCGCTCTAGTTACTGCCTGGGTGAGATCACTCAATCCTCTGGGCCTCAGTCTCCTCCTCAGTAAAATGGAAGGATAGATTTAATATCTGCTTCTTGGGATGCTTGTGGGAATTCAGCGAGACCCTTATGTGGTTGGAATAGTACCAAGCACGCCTAGACACTGGGACTATCTTTAAGTTCCAGAGTTGTGGTCGCTGTAATGCAGGGATGCCCCCTTCTAGGGTCAGGATGCCCAGGCAGCCCCTGCCCTTCCAGTCAGCCCCAGACACCTCCATCGGCCCCAACCTTGCGCTGAAATATTCGTGGGGCGGTGGGGACCGCAGTTGCAGCCCAGGAAACTGGATGCTTCTGTCCTAGGCACTCAACCTGGGGACCCCAATTGGCCTTTGTTCTCTAGTGAAAGTGCCTTTTCTGTTGCCTCTTCCTCAGGGCAAAGGTTACTTTCTAGGCAGCCAGGGCAGGGCTGGAATTTGTGCGGGATGAGCAACAAGGTACAGTTTCCCAGGGCCAGGGCCAGGGCCAGGGCCAGGGAGGACTCCAGTTCTAGAGGCTGGGAGACACTCGGGCTGGGGGCAGGGTGCTTCACTGGCTGGGGAGGCTGCCGGGCCGGGCCGGGAGGCAGACCAGTTGTCCCCAGAACTTCCTGAGACCAGCCCTGGGAGGATCTTTACCAAGGCAGCCGTGCAAGGTCTTTTCCTGGAAGCTCGGGGATGTGTCCAGAGGGTGTGTCCAGCCCTGGCTGGGGTGGGGCCACCGCCCTCTGGTCTGGCCTTGGCCTTTGCAGGGGGGTTTGGGGCAGGAGCAGTGCTAGGTAGAATGCACAGCCCTCCAGACTTGGTGCGGGGGGCTCTCTGAAGAACGCACAGACCTGCAGACCAGTTAAATCCCCAGCCAGGACCTCCTCAACTTCCTTCCTGTTCCATGATTGGAATTGAAGCTCCACGGAATACTGGCTGTGCGACCTTGGCAAGTCTTGTTCCTCTCTGGGCCTCTGTTTTCTCCTTTGTAAAAACAGGAGTAGATTCTTGCCCCGATGATAGCTATGGGTCTAGAGGAGGTCACGGATGGTGGAAGCCCTACAGAACAATCACCAGGCAAGGCAGGTGACAGAGGATTCAAAACCCTCCCCGAGGGAGAATTAACCAGAAGGTCACCTTTGCAGCGCTGATAAAAATGGGTCCTTGTGCCTTGTTTCAGTTTGCTCATCCCCTCACTGTACAGATGAGAAAACTGGGTCTTCCCCTGTGGGACTGAGTCGCAAAATTTGAAAGTGGTTACGAGAGTAGATCCTAAGAGCTTTCATCTCAAGGAAAAAAACATTTTTTTCTTTCTCACTTTTTTTTTTTGGTAACTCCAGGAGATCCTGGATGTTAATTAACTTATTGTGGCCATCATTTCACGATATATGCGAGTCAAGTCCTTGGCCTGTACGCTTGAACGCCTACAGGGCAGTATGTCAGGTAAATCTCACTGAAACTGGAGAGAAAAATGAGCGAAAATAAAAAGTCACGAAACACAGGCTTGCTTCCTGGTGCGACCCCTTACTAGCTAGCTATGTGCCTTTGGACAAGTCGGGAAAAATCTCTGGGTCTCAGTGTCCTCCTCTGGAAGGAGAGGGTCACCAGGATCCTCGGGACAAAAGAAGGGGGACGGGGGTAGAGACTTGCCGAGCTTTCTCAAGAAGCCTCATACTCCACACCTGGGAGTCTCCACCTAAGGCTGCTCATCCACTTTGCCTGGGGGGGGGGGGGCCGAAATACTCTGCTTTTTATTTTTATTTTTTTATTTTTTTAAAGATTTTTATTTATTTATTTGAGAGAGAGAATGAGATAGAGAGAGCATGAGATGGGGGAGGGTCAGAGAGAGAAGCAGACTCCCCGCTGAGCAAGGAGCCCGATGCGGGACTCGATCCTGGGACTCCAGGATCATGACCTGAGCCGAAGGCAGTCGCCCAACCAACTGAGCCACCCAGGCGCCCGAAATACTCTGCTTTTTAAAAAGGCATTTAAAAAAGCTCCCCAGGTGATTCTAACCTGCAGGCAGGGGTGAGCCCCACTCCCTGGTCAACAGCCTTGTGAAGCTAGGTGTGGTCCAGCAGGATAGATATCACTTGGGCAGGGCGGCGCTTCTTAGAAATGCAGAATCCTAGGCCCTGCCCGACACCTGCTGAACCTGCATCCGCATGTTAACAAGATGCCCGGATGATTCCATGCATGTGACAGTTTCCATAACTGTGACTTTATAGTTCAAGAAGTATCGGCCTGGGCAGTGGATTTCAGATGGGTGTGTTTGGGGACAAGATGGAAGGGGCAATCTGGGAGGATTTGAGGCCTGTGGCGACAAGAAGGGAGACTGTGACTCCCATCATAAAGGACAGAGGCCAAGTGACGAAGTAGCAAAATGAGCTTCTCCCAGCCTTGCAGACAGACACGGGCACTTACTGGCCCAACCACATTCCCGGGGAGAAGACTCTTGTCCAGAACCTGGGAGTGCCATTTTCATTACACTGCTCACTTGGCCACAGCCTTACTTTCTTTGAATTGCGTTTGTTTCATGTAGATATTTAAACAGCTTACTGTTCAGAGGAAGGGGGCAGGGACACTGGACCTCATCCGTGTTGGAGAGAAACAGTCCAGGCCTCCCAGCAAGCAGGTGGCCGAAGAGGAAGATGAATAAAATGAGCAGGGTGACTGGGCCCAGCCAACTCTGCAGTGCTGAAGAAACCGTTTATCTCAAGGCAGCTGCTGAAAGTTTCTTGGGCTTTAGAACCTGGGCAGAGCAGAAAGGGAAAGAAAGAGGAACAAGTAAACGAATAAACAGCAAATGGAGAGTGTCCCTGAGCTTGAGGCTCTCCCGGTGTGCATTTCACCTGGCCTAGAGCTTCTGCTTGGTGCTCTGTTCCTTCCTCAGCCATGACTTCCTTGGGCAAGTCATCTTCGGGCTTGGAGGGACTCATACTCCAGTGCTGGATAAAGAGAGAAACAGCACAGGGCCCCCTGGGTAGGACGGTGCACCCCGAGGGCCCATGGTCACCTCAGCATCATTTCCTGGGGAGGCGAGACAGAATCTGGGGCTCAAGTTTTCCGGGAACACTTGTTAGAACCTCTGCCTGCCTCTCCCCTCCCCCACAACCAGGCGGATGACACCATTCGCTGCCAGGTGTGCCCTGACCTGGGCCTGATAAGAGTGTCCTCCCGCGGGGTGTGGGTGCTTGGCACTTGGCCGGAGGACTTTCTCCTTGTGCTTGCCAGGGGACCGGCGACAATGTGGAGGGCGGCAAAGGTCAGGGCTGAGCCATCCAGGTAAGCCACCAGCAGGCAGGACATCCCAGGCTCCTGGGCCAGGTGGGAACAGCTCCTAGCATCACCTCTTAACCTCATTCTGGGCTCAATGGCCAAGGAAGCCATCTCAGGAATCACCAGTGGGGCAACCTGCCCTCTAGTGGTGGTAGGCCGGAACTGCACCCCACCTGCCTGCTTTTTCACAATGGGGTGTGGCTCTGGAAGAAAGCTTCTCCAGGGATCTACTTGTTCAGCGCACAGGCGGGTGACAGGCAGTGGGTGCTGTTCTCCCGTCATTTCAAGCATCTCTTCACCTCATATAATACTCATCCCTGAAAGGGGAAGGGAGCTAGCATGGAACCGGTACCTGCTGCCTACTAGGGACTTTGTATACTGTGCTTCCTGGATGCCTCTGAAGGTCCTGGGGGCCAAGGGATATTACTAACCCATGTCCAGAAATAGTTTCTGTTTTCGAAGACAGACAGCAAGGAGTCAAGTCACAGTCCACTCCATGCCCATCTGACTTCCCAAGCCATGTTTTTTACGTACCACCCACCAGTGGCCCCCTCCAGGTCAGGAGATTTCCAGGCCTTCACAAGGACCAGGCAAGCAGCAAAAGGGAGGGGGGGCACACTGGGGAGTGGTGGGGACTGGGGCAAACAGAGGTGTGTGCTACATCTAAGGGGCACGGTCAAACCACTCCACAGATTCCCCGATTCCCTAACACCTAACGAAAGCTGAAAATCTGGATTTTCATGTAAAAGCTCTCACTTATAAACATTGACGACTGATTCAGAAAAGAGTTTAAGTATCACGCAAGTCAAACAAAGAATGTTTCTAACACTTTGAGCTTCTATAATACCCTCACGGTGCTGCTGACTCCGGAGCGGAGAGGCAACTTGCCCACGAGCCCGTGACCATGCAGAGACAGCGTCTGGACTTGACCCCGTGTCTCCTGACTCCGAGGCCAGTGTTCCTCTCAGGTCATCTCTCTGTGGTCTGTCCTGCTCTCCAGGCCCTGGGGCAGGGGGTGAAACACTCCTGACCTTGGTGAGTTAGCAGGACACATCAGACTCAGGGTAGAGGCTGGGACACCATCCACATTTATTAGTCAAATTTTGCTTCAAGTGTGGCAGGGCCATCCTCGGGCCCTTTTGGAAAGAACAAGAACATCAGGTAGCACGTGCAGCCCCTGCTGGGAGCTCACCCAGATCCTGCTGAGGTAGTTTCTAGACCCAGTGGCCTTCCCTGATTATCTTGGTATCTCCACACCCTTAGACCTGGCTTTTTCCGTGACATAGGTCACACTGGGCCCGTCCATTCCCGAAGACCATACCTAGATCTGGGCCCAAAGTCTTTGGAAGCTAGGGTTTAAGAGGAGGGAGCCATCCCATTTACAAATGGGAAAACTGAGGCTTGAGGCAAGACAGGACTCATCCAAAAGCCTCATGGCTGAGTCCTGGCTTGGCCCTCAGGCCACTGGGCTACTCAGTGCTTGGACACTCTCCCCATCCCATTTCTGGATGGAGAACACTCCCTGGCCATGCTGCTCTGAAAATGCAATGTATAAATACATCCTTGGCTTTAAAAAGTAATAAATTAGATTTTATACCAGCCTGAGGGTATCTGGCCAGCCACATGTCATATGATATGAGCATCTGTCACATGTCCTGTGCGAACCACAGATCATGTGTCCTGCCATGGGGTGGTGCCAGGACCCATGCCACTGACCCCGAGGCCACGCTGCAAGTTCCACGGAACGTCGCATAGAATTCTGCCGTGTGTGACCTGTGTCACATATCACATCATGACACTTTCATTGTGTGACATGTCCCCAACTGGTCATGCCTGTTCCATGCAATACAGGGTAGTCTTTTGGCCATATAAGGTTCCTGGTCCCTTCCTGAAGACCGTGGCAAGACAAATATGCTCCTCCTTCTTGGGGCAGCATGCAGGGGCACCCAGCTGAAGCTCTTTTCCTGAGCCCTCCGTCCTGGTGAGTGGAAGTTGGCTTCACTTGGCTGAATTCGAAGGATCTCGAGGGGGGCCATCAACTACCCCGAGGGGGCTGGGGCTGCTTGTCGAAGAAAGCGAAGTCCAGCCTGGGCTCCTGGCTCTGCAGACACTGGGCCATGTCGGGGGAGATGGGGTTGTTCCAGAGGCTGCAGGGCACAGAGACAGGCACTCAGCTCTAGGAGCGGCTTGCTCATCCTCTTGTCTCCATCCCCTGTCCCATCTACAGATGCGGAGACCCAGGCCCAAGAGGGGAAGAACCATGCATGCCCAGAGCTACCTGGCAGAGGCAGCTTAGACCAGCATGGCTCCCCTAGGGGGATGGTGTCCTCCACACCCAGCTCCTGACTTCTCCCACTCAGTCTTCATCCCTAGGAGCTCGTGATCGCAGCCAGGACCATGCTCATATGACATATTTGTGCAAATAAGGAAAACGCTCCCCTTCTTCACGACACTTTACTTCCATCATTTGAAATTGTCATGAAATATTGATTTCTATTAAACAAGCCACTTCACTACATTTATTAGAAATCCAACATATCTACTATGTGAATGATGTCCCGTAGAGGCAATGACCTTGTGCAGTGCACAACCTATACGGCTGTATGTGGTGGCTCTGATTATACCATTTTTAAGTGCTTACTATGTGCTAGGTATTGGGCTCAGTGCTTTATATAATTGTTTAGTCCTCACAGCAACTTTCTGAGGTAGATACTATCGTTGAGCCCACTTTACAGATGAGGAAATTGAGGTCAAGAGAGATGGAGTTACTGACATAAAGTTCCGTAACTGGCAAATGGCAGAGCTGGGATTTGATCCAGGTCTGTGTGCTGCCAAATTCTTGGTGGAGAAATTCAAGTCTCCTCTGATAATCCCCAAGCCAGGTCTTGCCCCTCCTACAGGGAGTCCCCTTCCATTGTAGAGGTCGGTGTGGCCTCCCACCCATCATCCCTGCCCCTGTGAGCCCCTTTTACCGAATGACTTGGATGCCAGACCCTTGTGCCAGCCCTTCGACCAGGAGCCAGGCTCCACAAGCTGTGATCTGGTTCTTCTCCAGGCTTCTCAACAGATAGCAGAGAAAGGGGAAAGAGAAACTGGCATGAGTGTGGGGGATGGGCTCCCCTATATGCCCCGCCCCCAGGCCAAGATGCTTACAGAACCCAACAGACAACAGTGCAGCAGGAAGGCTGAAGGCTGGGACCCAGGGAGAGCTAAGGTCGGCAGGGGCTTGGACCAGAATGTGCAACTCAGTGAGGGCTCTCTGGCAGGCAGGGGCCTGACCCAGTGGCCTCTTGGCTTTCCCCAAGGATGGAGGTCCCCCTTCATGTCCTCCCCCAGTTCTGGTTTCCCAGGATGTGCCCCTCATACTCCATTCTCTTCAGCCGGCTCATCTGCGGCAGGACCCGGGCCAGCTCCGCAGCCGCCTCATCCCCGAGCAGATTCCAGGACAGCCTGCAGGGGAGGGGTCCTGAGGTCAGTGGTGGCAGAACAGTGAGGTCGAGGGGTAGAGACAAGGTGGCAGGTGGGGAGGGCTGGGGGCCAACGGCGGAGGCTGCCACGCAGGTGCAAGAAAGGCCACTTGATGGGGTGCTTGTGCGCCCTCCCTGAAGACTTTTCAGGACGGAGGTGTTCCCTTCCTCCCCCCAACTGCATTTTTGAGCTGGTCATCCCTCAAGAGCCCAGACAGCTTGAGAGCTGGCTGTCCAGAGAATTCAGAGCACATGGTCTCCAGCAACAATGTCCTGATCCAAACTTCTACCTTGCATGTGCCTCCATCATAATGTTTGCCCTATCCATGCACCCCATTTTTCTTTAAAGCAGTCCTCCCCCCTGCTTTTTTTTTTACTTTAAGAAATTAATCTTAGGAAATACTTATCACTACTATCAATGGGAAACCTGTGTTGACAACCCTAAATAGAAGGTAGTTACAAGGATAAACACAGCACAGACAACAGTATTAACTTCTAGTTGGAACCTATGTCCTTCCAAAGGTGCTGAGCCTGTGGCCTGCCCCCTGCTGGTTAAAAAGGGAGACTCGCAAAGAAAAACTGAAGCGGAAAAAATTCAAGCCCTCTCTGGCGTGGTAATATTTCAAGACCATGACAATTAGGTTGCACTGGCTAATCTCTAATTTATCTTTGGTATGAAATAATTATCTGCTCCATGGTCATATACAATATTTCTTGGCTTTTCAAGTAAAAAATAAATAAATAAGGAGAATCACCAATGTTAGGTGTTAAAGATGCCTTAGCATGGATCTGAGACTTTCTCTTTGGTGTCATGTAATGAGAAAGATTAAAACCTTTAAGATGGACAAACCATAAGAGACTCTTAATCATAGGAAACAAACTGAGGTTGCTGGAGAGGAAGGGGCATGGAGGGAGGGGGTAACTGGGTGACGGACATTAAGGAGGGCATGTGATGTAACGAGCACTGGGTGTTATATAAACCTGATGAATCACAAGCCTGCACCTCTGAAACCGATAACACATTATATGTTAATTGAATTTAAATAAAAATGTTTTTAAAAAGCCCTTTAAGATGCAAACCTAATATCCTCTTAGAATCCCCTGCATCCTGTACCCTAGGAAACAGTATTTTCTTCCATCGCGTGGTCAGGGTCGCAGGCTAGTCCTGGCAGCGTGGTTCGCCCCTGTGGCTGCCCAAGGTCAGAGCGCCTCTGATTGCCAAGAGGGAGGTGGGCATGGCCAGCAGGCAGGTGGGGGGCATGCTCGTTTCAGCCATGTTTCACTACGAGCAGGTGGTTTATAAATTGAGGCTCCATAAACCAGGTGAGGTGATCTATCCAGCCGCCTCCCAAAGGGAAGGTCAGGGGCAAAGAGCTTTTAGAGACCGGCTAGTCTACCTCCCCGCCTCCCCTCCGCCACTCCACAGGTGGGGAAACAGGCAGGAGGGGCTGAATGGATTTGCCCAACATCGCTCAATGGCCAAAAGGTTCAAACTTCCTCGAAAGGAGGTTTAAGTAAGAATGACCCTCCCCATTTACAGATGGGGGGCCGGATGGGGAGGAAGGTGACCAGTTTTAGGCTGGACAGTGGTGGGCAGCCAGGCCAGGCCCCCAGACACCTGCTTTTCCCAGCTCAGGCTTCGTTCAAGCACTCACAGGATTTCCTCCAGGGCTGGGCAGAGAGCCAGGCTGGCGGCAAGGGGCTTGGCAGCGTGGTTGTCAATCTCACACGAAACCAGGCTGGGGACAAACAAGAGGATGGGATGAAAGGGTATCTGAGTCAGGGGCATCTCCAGCCAGCCGGCTTGCTTCTGCCCCACCGTGCAGTCAGAGTAGGAGGGAGAGGAGTGGCCGGGGGGGGGGGGGGGGGGGGGGGAGACTTAGGAAGGTGCCCCTTTTTGCCCCAGGCTCCCTTATACCTGAGGCCTCTGTCACTTCAAAGGCCTTCCCAGGTGTCAGAGAAGGGCTGCCCCCCCGCCCCACCCCCAGCCCAGCTCCCCAGGTAGTCAGCAGAGGTTACTTACTCTATCTGCCTGAGCAGGGGGAGCCCCTGATGGAAATGTGGGACCTCTCTGGCCAGACTGTTCTCTGCCAAGCTGTAGGGCAGGGAGACACTTGTGAGAGGAGCCCCCAGACCCTCCCTGGCTGCTCCTCTGCCCGGGCTCCATGGCCCCCACTCACTTGATCTCCTCCACATATGGGAGTCCATCCAGGGCCTGGCTCAGGATCAGCGCCCCCTCTTGACTCAGACCGCTAGATGGCAGGCTGGGGAAAGGGGAGTGGGTGGGTGAGGGGAGCGGGGGGGTGGGGGGACCGGGTGTGGGGATTGGGAGCCTTCCAGACTCCAGAATCAAGGGAGTGGGCAGGGTGCAGGCAGGCAGCCCTACGACGACGTACCACGGTTTGACCTAAGGCCGGGCAGCTCAGTCAGTGGGGGCCTTGATAACCCAGCGCTCCCAGGGAACCCCACCCAGCCAGCCCAGCAGAAGCCCCCCAGCGGAGGGACACTCACTGCAGGACTCTCAGGTGCTGGGGCAGTCTCTGGGCCAGCTCCAGGGCTGTGATATTCCCCAGGACATTGTAGCCAAGCCTGGAAGACGAGAGGGATGAGGCTGAGCACCGGGCAGGCTGGCTCCAGACCCCTGCACTACCCTGGGCCCCCTGGGGACCACAAAGGCCAGGAGGGCAGTGGGGACACAAAGGGCAGAGGGCAGTGGGGACACACTCACATCAGCTCCTCCAAGTGCTTGCAAAGGGCGAGAGACTCTGCCAACCGCACTCCCCCATCTGGGCCAATGCCATTCCCTGAGAGGCTGAGGGCGGGGCAGACATTAGACCCTTGGACACCCAGGTCCCCCCACCCCACCGCCCCTGCTAGGGCTCAAGAGACCACACCCCTGCCACACACCTTCTCTGCCTGATGGGGCAGAAAGGGCCAGAGAGGAGCAGGGCCTGCGCTGGCTGAAGGGTCTCAAAGTTGGCAGGGCAGTTACACGTAAGCCAGCCCCACCACTTGGACACTGAGGGTGGGGGAGGGATGTCAGCCTGAGCCGGGGTCAGTGTCTCCCCCGACCGCCGTGTGGCTCCTGAGGGCCCCTGTCAGTAGGACTGACCACTCACTCTATCTTCCTGAGCTCGGGCAGCCCTGGGAGGACGGCAGCTAAGTGCTGGGCACCGATGTCTCTGATCTGGTTGTGGCTCAAGCTTGGGGAGAGAACAGTAGAACTGGAACCATCCGCCTGCCACCCATGTCATTTTGTCCACATCCTCCTCCCAGAACAGAAGAGCAGGCCGACATCTGGAGAGAGGCCCCCGCTCACACTGAGCGAGTCCCCTCACCCTGTGTTAGGTGAGGACTTCAAACCCTTGTCTTCTGTTTAGGATGTTCTCCCCGATGTCTGACCTGAATCCCTCTTGCTGCAGTCCACACTCTCACATCCTATCTTGGGGTCCCCTGAAGGCCTAGGCCTGGGGTCATGCAGTGGGAAGCGGGACTAAGCTGGGCAGAGCATACTCCATCAGGGAGCCCCTTGCTTTTGTCATCTGACCCTGCCAAAGTTGTCTTGGGTTGGGGGAGGGCTAGGCAACTCACCCCAGCTCCTTCAAGCTGCTGGCCGCTCTGAGAGCCTCGAAAAGCTGGTAGCAGCCGACATCACAAATACCGTTCCTGCTCAGGCTGGAGGAGCAGAGGCCTTGGTCAGGAGCAGGGGCCTAGGCCTTTGCAGGTGCTGTGCTAAGAACTCTACAGTTTGCAAAGCTTTTATACATCCAGGAACCCATATGCCAATCACTAAACTTCAGGGGCTGGGGAGGGGGACAGGCAAGGTGGGAATGACTGGACCCAGAGTCCAGATGAGAAAACTGAGCCCAGGGAGGAGCCATGACCGGCCCAGGACCGCTCGTGACTCCCAGGCAAGGTGGAAATGCAAGGCCAGAGCGCCCCCGTCCCCTGCCCGGGAGCCATGGCCATAGTTTTCGGTCTGGCCAGGCTTTGCCACAGCCTGTGTGTCAGGAAGCGCTGGGCCACCCCGGCTGAAAGCCAATTTCACAGGGCTCCGCAATCCAGGCAAATCATTTCTCCACGGCATAGGTGTTCTAATCGGTGCAAATGCTGGGCTTTTCCATAAAGCCAGTTTATTGCCCTTTCTGCGCCCTGACCTTGCCCTGCCCCCTTGAATGGCGAAAACAAAACCCAACAAACCAGCGGAGTCCAACTGTCTCAGCCCTGTGTTGAGAATTTGAAGATTGTTTTGTTTTCTTTCATTTCACAAATTAAACTTTAGGGAAGTGCCTTTCTAAAAATTAATTTTGGATGAAATGACCTAGTCCCATCAGATATGCTTTCCAGAACTCTCTGACCTCTTCTGTCGTGGACTCTACTCGGCCAGTATGGGGGTGGGGACTTGGGGAGACACAAAGCGATGCTTTGTGTTGTCTCTTGGGTTTATCTGTAGTCACCGCATTTTATATTTTGCAAAATCCCAAGAAAATGAAGTGTTATATCTGTTAATCAAGGTGGCCAGGGGCCCATGGGGAGAATGTCAAGGTCACCAGATTGGAGTCTAGACCCTCATTACCATGGCCCCCAGGATTGTTATCACTTGGGAGCTTGTTAGAAATGCAGAATCTAGGCAACACTAGTGCGTGGAATCAGACATGCGAGCAAGCACACAGAGGAATGTGTGCACATTAAGGGCTGTTCCAGGACTCGGGCTCAACCCCTTCCGGTCACGTCTGTAGCTGGAGGGAGCTGGTGGCACCGGAAGGCAAGAGCGATGGGCACCGACCTGAGAGGGCAGCAACGTCCCCAGGATGGGAGCCACGGAGGGTCTTCAGGGAAATGCCCCTAGTGCTTCCCTGGGCGGGTGGTCGCCACAGAGCTGGGGCATGTCCTCCCACTCATTCCCATGGGGTCCCTTGGCCACTCACCGGAGGCTCTGCAGGAGGGTCATGTGGCTTAGTCGTTGAGTGAGCATGGCCAGGGCGGAGCTGCCGAGCGGGAGATGGCTGAGGCTGGAGGAAAGGAGGCCAGAGGAGGACTCGGCGTCACCGGGGTTGGGTCCCAGATGCAGACCGAGGCCCCATCCAGTCTTGAGGCCTCGGTGCTCAGTAATCCCCAGGGACCTCCAAGATAGCCACTTACATCCACACTGAGTAGACACAGTGTACAAAACGAAACTGCACGAGACACCCAGAGGCTGTTTCTCTGCACGAGTAAAGCTACCCAGGCAGCAGGTCTGTGTTCCGAATCACACGGGACCCAGACGGCTGACCAGGCAACCTAGCGACCACAGAGTGGGCATACACTTGAGGCCGACCACTGAGTTCGGGGCCGTCCTGAGAGACAGAACTCTCTCGTCCCCATTTTGCAGATGAGGCACACTGAGGCTCCGAGCATTATCAGAGAGCTTGTTCAAGGCCACATGGAAAGTAGAAGCATCGGGAACAGAACCCAAGGCCACAGGACTCCTGTTCCTGGACCCCTACCATGCATCACCCATGAGATCACACTCCTTCAGGCCCTCAGCCTGGGCAGGAGAGGGGAATAATAATAATAATAGTAATAATAATAATAATAATAATAGCAGTAGTAGTAGTAGTAGTAGCCAATACTTGCAGAGTGTGAATTCCGTGTCAGGCTCTGTTCTAAGGACCTCATATGTACTATCTCATTTAATCCTTGCCACAGCCCTAGAAGGTAGGTACAGCTACTATCCCCAAAGTTAAGACGGGGAGAAAAGCACAGAGAAGTTAAGTAACTTGCCCAGGCTCACACATTCAGAGGCGTCCTGGTCTGCCTAGAATTGAGGGGGGCTCCAGGATGTGGGACTCTGGGCCCCAGGGAAACTGGGACAGCCGTCACCCTATGAGTTGAACCCAGGGGGTGTGGCTCCTAACCAGGGTCCATGCCCCGGACCATTTGGCCACAGATGGACAGGTGAAAGAAGCCAGCTGGTGGCAGGGAGGAAACACTCAGAAATGACAGATCCGAAATGGGCAGAGGTATCTGGGCAGTGGGGATCCATCCCCGTTCTTCATTATGCCCACTTCAGAGTTGGGGCGGCCAAGGAGGTGAGAGGCAAGGAGCCGCACTAGTAGCCTAGGAAGCCAGAAAAGGGTCACACATCTGTCCTGTTCTCTGCAGTACCTCGAGCCCCAGGCCTTGGCCCAGGTGCCCAGGTAAACACCTGTCAAATGCATGCACGAGCCAATCAATGATCTCACTGGGCCTCCAACACTCCCTCCCACCCCCACCCCCTCCAGCAACAAAAGCTTCCAGAACGAAGGGAGGCTGAGCAGAGGTGAAGGCACATGGGAGGGAGGCCAAAGAAACAGCTTGTGAGAAAGACATGTGGGTCCTCTGGCCAAAGGTCTCGCCGATACCATCCACACCCCAGTCCCCAGGACAAGCAAAAAGGGACAAAGTGGGAGAATTTTATTGTTAAGGGGCAAAAAGTCAGAAGGCTACTTTTAAACTGTATTCAACACATATGTTGAAAAAAATCTGGAGGAAAATTCACAAACTGCTCATTCACAGCGGATTCCCCAGGGGGTGTCACGGCCAGAGGATTTCGTGTCCTTTGTTACATATTTCTGTAATTACAGAACTTTTTATAATAACTAGGGTGTATTTTTGGTCATCAGAGAAACTTAGAGATTAACGGCAGACGATACCATGTAAAAGGTTCCATCTAGATGCTGTTATGTCTGGGCACGGGGTCGGCGGGGGGGGATCCTGTCCTTCACACCAAGACTGATTCTGCTCTTGCTGGAACTTGGTGACTTCCAAATTATAGGTGAGAGTAAAAACGTTGCCAGTTGCTAAGGAAATAACTATAAGCAAAGAGCGGTGGACAGCTGTGGGTCTTACCTGCCCCCAGTTCGTTTCCCCTCCTTCTGACAACAGCACCCTGAAACACCACCGGCCCCCCAAGCCCAGACAGCTGGGTGGGCATGTGACCCAGATCCGGCCACTCAGAAGACTGTGTGCTTAGATCCACAGTGCTTGGCTTAGGGGTGGGCATGTGACCTGAGCTAGTCCAGTGAGAATCATCCAGAGCCTTGTGTTGTAACTACAGAGAGAAAGGTGCTCCCTTTTTGCGAAGCTGGTAGAAAGGAAGCCTGCCACTGCAGGGATGGCCTGCCTGAGAATGAAGTCAAGATGGGGGTGGGGATGGGGCGGAGAGAGAGAGAACAAATACAGAACCCCTGGATACAGCCATGCCTGAAGTTAACTGCCTTGTAATTTTCTGTGACACAAGCCAGTCAACGTCTGGCTTGGGTCAGTGTGAGTATTTTATTTCCAGGGATCAAGCATTTTGATGGCACTCAGAGCCAGGTAAGGGAGTAAAAGGGAGGGCAATTGGCTCACCTGTTATCTATCCCGTATCCATTCAGGTATGTCACAGTTGGTGTTACAAGAGATGCAGAAGTTCCTAGGCCTGCTCCCAGCTCCTCCCCACCTCCCCGCCCCACCCCCCTTCACACCACCACCACTTACTCGAGCCTCTTCAGCCGGCACATCCCCTCAAGGACCCCCATCAGCACTTCGGTGTCCTCCTCACCAAACTGATTGTTGGACAAGCTGGAGGGGACCAAGTACGAGGTGAGTGTTAGACAAGCCTGTCCGGCTCCTGCAGCTGAGCGGTCTCACTAGCTCCCTGTGGGGGGCAGCTGGGGCTCTGCAGATCCTGGCCCACCCTCTTTGTCCAGGCCTCTCGGGGGCACTGCTGGCTCCAAGGGCTGGGCTTTGGGGTCCCTGAGGAGGGGGCATGGCCATCTCAGCTGACCCAGCTGAGAAAGGATGTCCTGGATGAGGGCTGAGAAAGAGGAAGCCAGGGACAGGGGGGACACACACACACACACACACACACACACACACACACACGTGCAGTGATCCCTTCGGCCCCACAGCCCTCCCTGTACCCTGACACCCATAGCCACCCCAGGCAGAGAAGGGTGATGACCCCCACTTTACATTTGACGTGAGCCAGCCCAAGCCCAGACAGGCACCGTTATTCGTCCTGGGTCACTCTGAGCGACTGATAAATTGGGACCAAGAAGACAGTGCTCAGCCTTCCCGGGCCACACCCAAGGCTGCTGGGCTTCATGAGGGAGCCAAGCGAGAGGCTGAAGTCCCACCACCCACCTTACCAAAGGCCCAGCTGTCCTCTTCACCCCTGCCCTGGGCTGGGCCATCCCTTCCCGTACCACCCCCCCCAACCCTGCGACTCACTCCAGCCCCTCCAGGTGGTGGCAGTGGCTCAGACCAGATGTCAGGTGGGCCAGGCCCTCGGAGCTCACATGGCTGGAGGTCAGCCTGGTGGGGGTCAAAGGGCAGCAGGTCGGGCAGGGGCTCTGGGTCTTGAGAGCTCAGAATGCCGAGAGCAGAGGGCAAGGAGGAGGGCTGGGGCAGGGGGACGGCACCCTCCTTCCCTTCATCAATCTCCCCCACCATGGAATCATTAAGCTTAGATACAGCTTGGACTAGTTGAATATTTCCCTAAACCACAGTCAGGTAGCAACAATCCCCCTTGCCAGGGATTCCTGGGCATCCCTGGAAGTCTAGCTAGCTAATGGGCTTTTACCACGAGCTCTGCATCTTTACTTAAACCACCAAAATGAGTAGCAGTTATGAGAGAGGTGTTAAAGATACACTGGCACCAAAAGGACACCTTCTCCTTGATGCAATCAGCTAGATTAAAAGAGAATTAAAAGTGAGAAAAGCTCCATTTTGCAACCATCCTACTGATATTTGATTCAGGCAAGAATTATCAACGGAGGTTGAAATTAGTAGGTGATAACGTGAGGAAGGACAGGATATCTACAGCGTCTTAAAGTGTCTCCCTACAAGGTATGGGTTAATTAGAAAGGGGGAAATGGTAGTTTTGCAGGGGAAGGAAGCTGGCAGACACCCCCACCTTCACGGGGTGATCACAGTTACTATCAGTCAGGGGACAAAGAGACAATGTGTGCCTCCCGAGGAGAATGTAACATCACCTCTGTGAGATTTCCGCCCCACTGCAGAACCTAAATCTCAACGTGAAGAAACATTGAAGCCAAACTGAAGGAGATGTAAATGTCATGACAATATCATGCAAGACAAAGAGGGGCTGAGGACCATTCCAAGTTGGAGACAAAAGGCAAATGATAATTAAGTGCAGTGTGTGATCCTAGGTGGAATCCAGGACTGGGAAAAAAAAAAATGCAACAAACAACATGACCGGGACATTTGGCAAAATTGGAATATGAATGGTAGTTTTGATAACGATAGCGTACCAATGTTAAATTTCCTGCATCTTAGACGTTTACTGGATTGTGGGAAGGAATGTTCTCGTTCTTAGGAAATTCACTGAAATAGTAAGGGGTGAAGGGGTGTGTTTATGCAACTACTTTCAAATGGCTCAGAAAAAGAGGGAGAGAGGAAAAGAACAGAAGGGAAGGGAGAGGAAGGAGGGAGGAAGGGAGAAAGAGCAAATGGGAAAAAATATTGACAAGGGGTGAATTTGGGAAAATGGTATACGGAACTGCTCCTAGGTCTTCTGTTCGTTTACAGTTATTTCAAATAATAAAGGGGGAAAAACAGGAAAAGAGAAAGCATTGAAGAGGAACTCATTCTTGCCACGTGGTCATGTGGATGACCACACACTCTGCCATCATAACCAGGGCCGAGAGTGGTCCCAGCCCCTGGGGTGCGGACACAGAGTTCCTCTGAGCCCAGGGCTGGGGAGCGCAGGAAGTGTGGGGCAGAGCATGGGCGGGCGAGTGAACATACTCGTCTGCGTACCTGAATGTCTTCAGCTCGGAGAGGGCCTCCAGGAGACTTTGCAGAAGCAGGGAGCTAGTGTTGCAGAGGTTCACCTGGGAGAAGCTGAAAAGGCCCGAGCATATTCCAGAGGATTTCAGGTTGGATGCACCTCCGGGATCATCCAGCACACAGAGATGGGGAGCCCAAGAGAGGGGAAAGAACCGCCCAAGAGCTCCCGGTGGGGGCACCTATGCCACCCTGGGGCTCTCCCCCCACTGGCCAAGTGTGATTCTCTCCCACTTAGGGAAGCAAGAAGGCCAGAGAAAGTAATGCTGCCCCGGGCTCTGCTCATTCCCATCCCGAACTGGCCAGCCTCTTCCATGTGGTCTGGTGTGGGCACTGGGGGATGACCAGAGAACTCAGGGCCCTAGATGGTGTTTCGGGGTTCTGACCTGAGCTGCCGCAGCCTGGCACATGTCTCCATCAGCTGCCAGACAAGAAGGTTGTGGTGGGTCCCAAGGTCACAGTGAGCCAACCTGGAGGTAGACAGGGAGGCAGGAGTTTCTGAACACCTGGGTCACTATTGGGGACACAGTCCTTGCCTACAAGGAGATTACCTTTTAGGGATAAATAAACACTAATGAAGTAAAGTCCCACAGTTTTCTATTCAACTATGGGAAGTGCTTTGAAGAAGTCCAGATGGGGCAGCTGGTATGGCTGTGCAGTTTGTTCACTGCACAAGGGGACTCAGCTAAGGAGGTGAGTTGGGGCTGAGAACCAGCTGTGGTCTGTTCCCCAGAATGTACACATGCAGGGCTGCATTCACTCAAAAGGGGTGACATTTTGATTTCCAAAATGTGCTGTATGGATCAGGGGTGCTGTGAATCCAGGCATCTATAAGGGTGGATCATGGGAGAACTTGACTACATCTGGGGGTTCAGAGGGGCTTTCCTGAGGTGGCGGCATTTAAGCTGAGACTTGAAGGATAAGGGGGGAGTTAGTCAGGAGGGTGGGGAGAAAGGAGAAAAGGAGAAAGAGGGTAGGGGAGGAGAGAACATTCTGGTCCACAAACAGCCCGTGCAAAGGCCCTGAGGTCAAACGGGGCAAGGTGGTGTTGGGGGAACTGAAAGGTGGTGGGGATGACTGGAGCTGAGACTGAGGTTTGGGGTGGGGCTGGGCAGGCTGGGCCAGAACTCTTTGGCCATGTAGACACTTTGGACATCAAAGGACACTGAGCAAGGCATGAGAACTATTGATCAGAAGCAGCAGTTACCCCCACCCCCAGCCCATCACCAGCTACGCCCATGGGGGCCCAGGTACTAGGTCCCACCTGAGGGCCACGGCCTCTGGGTTCTCCTGACGGGGAAACTCCAACTGGAGACAGAGCTGCTGCTGGATCTCGGAAATGCTGAGGAGAGAAGGGGTAGCCAGCATGAGGTCCGAAGCAGCTCCGCCTTCGGCTGCCAGTCTACTGACTCTGAGCTCCCAGACCCAGTAGGGATCTGGACATAGGTCAGTGGGACTCCAAAGCCTTTGCTCTTAGCTACTCCACGTCATTCTGTCACCTCTAGTCCTAGAGCCACAATGTGTGTTTACTGTAATCCAGGGGCCACTTCCAGACAATCAGTGTGGACTCCCACCTGTGTCTACCTGGGATCCACCAGCTCTTTGTCTTAATTCTGTGGCTGCCTTCCTCTCTCTGGCTCTGTAGCTTGATTACTGCACAGGTCCCAACAAATGTGTATCCCCTGCCATCTTGGGGATCTAGAGAATTTGCTAGTGACACAGCTATTACCCCACAGGGCAAGAGACTGATGTCTAGGTGAGGGATGGTCCCAGTAGTCATGAAAAGATGAAGACTTCTGAGGGGCCTCCTCCCTCCACTCACCTTATTTCAGTGACGTTGCCTGAGGCCTGCGTGCAGACTTCTAGCAGGGTGAGCACCCCGGCTTTGCCTACCCACGGCTCCTCCACCCTGTTGCAGAAGCAGAAGGAGATGAAGGTCCCCCAGGGTGAGCCGGGGGTGGGGGGCAAGTGTGGGGCTCAGAGGCTTTTTGGTTTTGCTGGTTTAAAAACTATAAAGTTACACAACTAAGCACAAGCGTAAAACAGGAAATTAACATCATCTTTGTTCTGACAGTTACTGCAACAATCCCAATAGAAAATAGTCCTTTTTTAAACAATAGTTTTAGACTTAAGGAAAGGGCCATATAGTGTTGCATGGCAAAGATAAGGAAATAAAATCATATATAAAACATTCCCATTTTGTATTTAAAAAAGGAAAAATATGTACGGAGAGAGAAGAAAACATGGACAGAAACAGGGAGACGGAGATACGAGGAAAATATATTAAAAGCTAATGACGGCTGTTTAGATGGTAGAATTCTCACAAGTGGTTTTTTCCTTTCTTCCACAGTTTCCAATATTTTTCCGGACTTTCTACAATGTGCGTGCATTAATTTAGAAGCAGGAAAAAAGAGAGCTGTTTAAAATATTTCTGCTTTTGAAGTTATGTTGAGGTTTTTTTTTGAAGTACTATTTTCTTATGTTCATCTGGATTTTCCACAAATCTCTACAACGAGTACGGATTATTTTTAGAGTACGAAAAGTTTTATTTTAAAGTGTTATTTTGGGCGATCCAGCAATTCTGGGTATACATCCAAAAGAACTGACAGCAGAGACACAAAGAGGTATTTGCACACCCATGGTCGCAACAGCATTAAGCACCTCAGCCAAAAGGTGGAACCACCCAAGGGTCCACGGACGGGTGAACGGATCAACAAAACGCGGTGGCTACCTACAATGCGACATCAGTCAGCCTTGAAAAGGAAGGAAACTCTGACACCTGCTGCGGTGTGGATGAACCCTGAGGCCGTGATGCTGAGGGACACAAGCCAGTCACAGAGAAGATAAATCCTGCGTGATCCCACTTACAGGAGGTCCCTAGAGCAGTCAGATCCGTGGATTGAGAAGGAGAGTGGTGGCTGCCAGGGGCTGGGGAAGGGGGAAACGGGGATGCATGACATGGGGACAAAGTTTCAGTTTTCCAAGAAAAGAGTTGTGGCTGCAGAACAATAAGAATGTATTTAACACTCCTGAACTGTACCCTTAAGGATGGTTAAGATGGTAGATTTTATGTCTATTGTACCACAATTGAACAAGAATGGTATTTTGGAGAACAACCAGGCTTCACGTGCCTCGTCATTGGCTGTGCTGAGACATGCCCAGCACTGGCCACGGAGTCAGGGTTTTGGACAAATTTATGTAACTGAGTCTCATGGAGCCTTCGGATCTAACTTCCATTCTGGGAAAGTCAGGGGTTTAGAGGAACAAACGCAGTGACTTCAGGAGGAAGCCACCAGACAGAGCCAGCGAGTGTAGACACAGCCCAGCGGGCGGTTTTGTCCACAAGAAACGAGGGAGGGTGGGTGACACAGATTAAGAGTCCTAAGAGCCATCGCCACCCCATACCAGTGTGGGCCTTGAATGGATCCTGGGTCCGACGAGCCAGCTGCCCCATCTGGGGACAGTGGGAACTTTTAAATTGGACTGGGCCATCACGACACTCAGAATTGCCACCGATCCTCCTGGGTGTCCTCATTCAACCGCAATTGTGTAGAAAATGTCCTTATTTTTTTAAATTTATGGTGAAATGTCTAGGAGCCATGTTTTATGAGATCTATAGCTTGAGAACAATTTAGCCAAAAAAAATTAAAAGACGAAGCAAATATGGAGAACCGTGAACAACTGTCAAGCCCAGGGGCTAAGGATATGAGTCTTCAACATCAGTCTCTCTACTTGTTGGTATCTTCTCTGCTTTTCTGAAAGTTTTTTTTTTCTGTTTTATAATTTAAATTCAAGGTAGTTAACATATAGTGTATTATTAGTTTCAGAGGTAGAGGTCAGTGATTCATCAGTTGCATATAACACCCAGTGCTCATTCCATCACGTGCCCTCCTTAATGCCCATCACCCCGTTACCCCATCCCCCCACCGCCCTCCCCTCCAGCAACCCTTTTCTGAAAGTTTCAAAATGATCATCGTGAGCATACACGCATGATATCTGTTGTATGTTATTGTTGACCTCATCTGGGTGTCCTTTGGGGTTTCCTTTTTTTTTTTTAAAGATTTTATTTATTTATCTGACAGAGAGAGACACAGAGAGAGAGGGAACACAAGCAGGGGGAGTGGCAGAGGGAGAAGCAGGCTTCCTGCTGAGCAGGGAGCCCGACGCGGGGCTCGATCCCAGGACCCTGGGATCATGACCCGAGCCGAAGGCAGATGCTTAACGACTGAGCCACCCAGGCGCCCCTGGGGTTTCCTTTTTTTTCTTAAGTGCCCAAGCAGAGGCCCCACCTCAAGGAGGGTGGCTTCTCCGTATGCCTGAGGGAGTTTCTGGGGCTAAAGGCAGGGTCCAAGTGGCAGGGTTTGGGTGCAGGACGTGGCTGGGGCCACGGTCCTGGGGGAGACCCATTCTCCAGGGTCCACCCTGGCCCCTCCCAGGGGCACCGAGCAAGACAGTACCTGAGACTGAACAGCCCCACCGGCCACCTCAGCAGACTCAGGAGAAGCGTCAGCTGTTCCAGGCCCAGGCAGCACTGGGTCAGCCTGGGGACAGAGGTCCGTTACAGGGGTGGCCCTCACCAGGAGCCCCGCCCCTCCCCTGCCCCTGTGGGTGGGCCTGTGACTCACGTGAGCGCGGTCAGCTGTAGGGCCTGGCTCAGGCTGGCGGCCAGTCTGGGCACATGCTCTGGCCCGAAGCTGCACTGGCTCAGCCTGAGGGGAGAGGGGAAGGGGCAGAGCTGGGGTGAGGCCTGCTGGGGCTGCTGTCCTGCTTCCTCCCATCTCCCCCAGGGCCTGTGGGGTGCCCCACCCTGAAGGCAAAGGCCTGGAATCAGGGCCTGAGAACAGGCCAAAGATGTAGCTCCTGCTCTGGGAGCTTCCTATCTCTTGAGAGAGATCACCCCACCCCCTGCCAAGAAAGGGCCAGGAGTGTCCCTTATTGAGCCCTGACTCTATGCCAGGCCCTGGGCCAGCATCTGGGTGCTCCGGACGAGCCTACCTTATATGCAGCATCTCATGCAATTCCAACCACATCATTTACAGGCAGAGAAACTGACTAACCCAAGGACACACAGCTGGTGAGAAGTAAGGGCCCAATCGTGTTTCAGTCCAAGTCAGCCTGACTCCAGACCCCAAACCTACACCGTGGCTCTCCTCCCCAGTACCCCTTTACTCCAGGCTCCCTTGGAGGGAGGAGGCCTGGGATTCCTGTTGGGGCCCCATCCTCCTGGCACTTGTGGCCCTGGGTGGCCAGCAGACGGGCCCCACAGGGCCGTTCACAGTCACGGGACAGGGACCCCTGGAGAATTCCACGAGAGGCCGACATTTCAGCTGGGTATGAAAGGATTGGGAGAATTTTATCTTGGAAACTACAGGGAAGAGAGTGTTGTGTTGAGTGCCTGGCGGGAAGGAAGCTTCATCGGGCAGTGTGTGTTTAGTAAGGAGTGAAGGTCCCTTGGGCTCAGTGTGTGTGTGCATGCATGTTATGGGTGTGTTGTGGGTGTGTTGTATGTGTGGGGGCTATGTATGGATGCACGTGTGTGCTGTGTGCGTTCTATGTGTGTGGGTGGCGTGTGCTTGTATGATGTGTGTGCATATGTGTGTGTTGTATGTATATGTATGTGGAGTGCGTGCATTTATGTGCGTGGTGTGGGTGTGGTGTATCCGTGTACGGCTTTGGGGAGGTGAGGAGGAACACGATGGGAAGTGGCAGCCAGATCAGACTGAGGGAGAAGACCAAACTAAGGAATTTGAACCTGATCCTGGGGGCAATGGGGAGCCACGGAAGGGCTTAGCACAGTGGAGTGCCACAGTCCAATGTGTTCTGGGAAGATCCCTCTGGGTGCTGTGAAGTGAATGGACTGGGGGAGGCCTGGCCAGAGGCAGTGGCCCAGTTCAGAGGCCATGATCACAGCTGAAGAAAGACATACAGAGGAAGTGACCCGAGGCAGTGGTGGTGAAGCTGAGAGAGAGCGCCCCAGGCTACTGGTGGGTAATAATAACAGCAACTGATACAGAACTCAAGTGAGCCAGGCCCTTGCCAGGCACTTTATACATATCAACTCCTTTAAGCCTCATAAGAACCCTAAGGGGTAGGTCTTACTCTTATTCCCATTTTACAGATGAGGAACTGAAACACAGAGAGGTTAAGTCACTTGTTCGAGGTCACACAGCTGGCAAATGGTAGAGCTGGGATTTACCCCCAGGTGGCTCCAGAGTCTGAGCTCTTAACCATGATACTCAGAAGCCTCCAGGCTTATAGTTAAGGCACGGCTAAGAGGCACCCATCAGTGCAAAGGCCTGCCCTCAGGACTGGAGGTGCGGGGGTGTTGGGGGCAGATCTGGGGGCGGCAAACCCAGGCAGTGAGCGTGAAGCAGGGTGTCTGAAGGAGGAAAGGGCCGAGAGAAGGAGGAGGCATGGAAGCTGCCCCAGGGTCAGCTTCCTCTTCCCCATTCCCTCCCCTTGACCCCTCTCCCCCAGACCAGGCCTTACCTCAGTGTCTTCCCGGCCTCCTCCCGTCTGGAGAAGTGGATCCAGAAGCTCTGCTCAGAGCCCAGGCTGCAGAGAGAAGGGTGTGGGGAAGCCGGAGGCCCAGCATCCTGAGCCCCAGACACCAGGGGCTGCAGGAGGGAAGGGGGCTAGGACCGCAGGGACAAGGGAGGGTGAAAGCCACAGAAGGAGAGACCACAGGGGACCCCCAGCACATTCTGTGAGGACACTGAATCCTCGCCTTCCCCACCCTGTGACCTCTCTGGTCCCCACGTTATGCAGGCCTTGGAGGATGGAAACCACGATCCCCCGTTCAGGGAACCCTGAGACTGAGAAAGGGGGGCAAGTTGCCCCAAGTCACACAGAGGGGGTTGCTAAGCCTGGGAATCTTGCTTCTCCCCACCGTCAGCAAGTGGCGCAGTCTTACTTCACGGAGGCCTCCCGGATGCGTGGGCAGGAGGGGAGTGTCTTCACCAGGCCCAGGGCACTTTCTAGGGAGATGTTGTTGTGACTGAGGCTGGAAGAGAAATGAGGTTCAGGATGGGGGGAGGGGCAGCACCTTAGGGCAGCCCTGCCCAGCCCCCCCTTGTCTCCTCTCCTCCAGCTGTCTGTCCCCTCTGGGAGGACTGTCCTCAATGTCCAAGTGTCCACTCTCCAGGTGCAGACACCGAGGTCCAGAGAGAGGCCAGAGGGGCACTCTCGCCACACAGGCAGGACAGGCACCCAGTCCTGCGTCCTCAGGAGCTGCACCCACTGGGGCTGAGACAGGGTCGATGGGGCCAGGCTGACAGTTCCAGCCCCAGGGGCTCAGGGACACCCAGAGCCCAAAGCTCAGTTGCCTAGCAACCCGCTGTATCTGGGCTCAGGTCGCTAGTCTCCCAGATCACTGGGGAGACTGGCTGAGAGTGTGGGTGACTTCCTAGGGACCCTCCCTGCTGTGGGAACATCTCCAAATCTGTGTCCCATAGATTTAGTCTTTAGAGGGGCTTCAGGGACAGGATGGACTAGGAGTTAGGACAGCTGAGGTCCTGCGTCAGCTGGTTAGAGAGAAACTGTCACTTTCCTGTCCCAAAGTCAGCTTGGGTCACCACGCTTTAGTCACAGCCTCTCCTGGATGTCTGGTGGGGGCTCTGCCTAGCACGGGGGCGGGGGATCCTCCTCCTGGCTGTCCCCTGGGCTGCTCATCACTTACTCGAGAGAACCGGAGATGGGCAACTGAGGCAGACATTCCAGGAGGCACCTGAGCCCGTCATCACCCAGCATGTTTGCGGAGAGGCTACGAGAGGCAAGAAGGGGTTGGCAGTCCGACGTGCCGCTCAGCCGGAGCCCACTCTCCACAGGTACCATCACTGCTACTTGACCCGCACAGGACTAGCTCCGTGCCACTGTGGCCGTGACCGGACCGCACCATGCTCACTCCCACTGCACCAGCATCTCCGGCACCCCCAGAATGATCGCCCGGCACGCTGCCCCCCCAGCACCACAGGTGAGCGGTCCCCCCCTTTCCCTGCAGTGCCCGCTGCCCATGCCCAGGGCCCCCATGCCTCCCGCAGGCTTCCGAACTCAGAGAAAAACCCATCTGCCTTTACCACGCCCTTGGCTCACAACAGGTGAGAAGGGCAACTTTGAACAAGAATAAATCCCGGAAAAAAGAAAGAGGTTTGGAGGCTGGGTTTCCCCAGGAGATTTCCTTCTTTTAATTCAGGAATGCAATATCGGATGGAAATTGTACTTGAATACTTTCTTTCCCTTCCTTGTGGCTTTCTACGGTTGTGCTACGCTTTCAGAATAATATAATCAGCGTGCCCTGGAATGTCTGATTTTTGTCCTGCATCTCTGACCTCATTTTGTCCCCGATGATGACACTTTGGAGGCTTTGTTTGCCTTTTTGGGAGAGGCTTTAAAAATTAAAAATTGGTTTGTCTCATAAAGCCATTTGATAAAGTAATCTTTACAATTAGAAAAACTTCCCTTTACAATTGAAAGCAGAAAAACCCAAAGACGTACTGCTTATTTATCTTTCTAATGTGTGATTTCCATTGGCCCCATTTCTCTTTTTGGGCACATCACAACGGGAATTTAAATTGTGTGTGTGTGTTGTAGACAGCTCTCTTAATGTCCCACTGGTCCTGAGCTGGACGCCTAGTGGTTGTGGGCACAGACTGCGTCATCATCCTAGCTGTGTGACCTTGGGCAAGTTTTTAAATCCTCTCTGTCCCTCAGCACTCTCATCTATAAAATGGGGACAACAGTACCTAGAGTTTTGGAAGGATAAAAAGACTACGTAAAGCACTTAGCACAGTGGAGAAGGTGCTCAGGAAGTGTTGCCTGTTTTTATTTTTCTACCCATGAGGGGGTTGTGCTATTTGGGCACCCAAGACAGGTCACACAGATACCACCTCTCAACAGCACGAGAGCCCACGAGGCCCCACCCCAGCTGGCTCCGAGACCCTCCTCAGGCCGAGCCACTGGGTACTTTTAACCCCCTGCCGGGCAGACCATGGGATTCTCCATTTTGGTTCCCATCTGCCAGCAGAGCTCCAACGTCTTGATCATCATGAGGCCCAGGGGCTCCCATAGCCCTTTTGTGAGCTCCCCAAAGTAGATCAAGGGACACACCCTGAACTAGCCCCATCATGGCAAGAGTGGGGAGTGGAAGGGATGAAATGGGTGCAGGGAAATTTTATGGACGTGACCCAGGACGTGTCCCAGGCATCCCTGTTAGCCGGCCCTGACAGGTGTTGAGGGCACACACGCGCACACGCACACACATCCACCCTTCCAGTGCCACCCAGGCACGTGCTCCCGTGCTCCTCTCCCTCCTCCCCTGCCCCCAACTTACTCCAGCTGGTTGAGGTCTTCACATTTGCTCAGCAACCAGCACAGCGGCTCCACGTGCTCCTGACTGAGCCCACAGCCCGTGAACCTGCTGGAGGAGGGGCACCGAGCCCAAGGAGGGGGCGCTGAGCCACTCAGACCTGCTCTGCCCTGGCTTGTCCTGGGTGTGGCCTCCAGCTCCCAGGGGGCCTCACCCAAGGTTGGACTCTCCGGAACTATCCGTCGTCCACCACTTACAACCTCCCGCACAGATCCCACCCGGCACCCCCAGGCTCCATCAGCCGGTGATCCCCGACCAGCCACACCTACATCACTTGGGAACTCGTTCAGATGCAAACTCTTAGGAACCCTGCCCAGACCCACTGAATCAGAAACCATAGGATCTCTAGGTGGTCGATTCAAGCTCAAGTTGGACAAGCAGGGTGGGAGGGAGAGAAGAAGGGTGACGCCTGCTCTTGCCTTTGATACTGGAATTGAGACGAAGGAGATTCAGAGGCACAGACTTCCAGTTATAAAAGAAGTCAAGGGGATGGAAAGTACAGCATAGGGAATATAGTCAATAATACTGTAACGATGTTGTATGGTGACAGATGGCGACGGTCCCCACCGCGGGGAGCACTGCCTAGTGCACAGAGCTGCCCAATCACTAGCTTGTACACCTGCAACTAGTACCGTGTCGTAGGTCAGCTCTATTCTAACAAAAATGAATAAATAAATACATAGCCACCCACAGTCTGTCCGCCCTGGGGCAAGGAGCACTGCAGAACGGCCTGGGTTCTGCCATGTGATCGCAGTTGTGAAGCTTATAGGACGTAATGTGCAGAAGGCTCTAGAATGGCACCCTGCAGATATTCAACATATCTTGATTCTCCTATTTATGGTTACTTCACAGCTGAGGAGGCTGAGGCCGACAGGAGAAGGGTCCGGCCCAAGGTCTCTCGGCAAGCCAGCGGCCTCAGTTATTAGAAACATCATCTCTGTGTGCGAAGGTTGCCCTCTGCCCCGTCATCCTGCCTCTGGGGATAACCGTGGAGCACGGGTCCAGGAGCCAGCAGGGCAAGGACACCTGTATCTGGGAGTGCTTCATGCTTTACACATCGTCTCAGTTAATCCTTGCAAACATCCTGCAATATGATGGCTCCCCCTTCAGCTGTGGAAGCTGAGGATCACAGAACGTTAAGGAGCTCGTCCAAGGCGTCAGGCCCTGTGGAGCTGGGATTTAAGGCCTGGTGGGCCACTTATGAAGTCCTTTTCCTCGAACCAGGCCCCTGAACTCTGGTCAAGCCTGACAGGCACTCCTTATTTGCCTTTGCCAAAGCCCAGCCCTCTCTGGACCTCTGCTTCTTTATGTTAGAGGAAACAAGTCTGCTTGCTGGGTCCTTTCAAGGAAATGCCCCACGGCAGGCCATCCATACTCTGTTCTAGGCATCCAGGAGGTGGGTCTACTTGTCCCCAATATCGACTAGGTGCCAGGGCGCAGTTTCGGGGACTTACCCACAGCATTCGCCTTCCCGCTCCTTGCTAGACCTGAAGTGCAGGGTCATGTGATACAGGGACCTGGAAGAGACAGCACCTGAGTCAGCCACCCTTGGCCACAGTCTCAGGATGCCCCTGACTCGGGTCCTACTGCCTCCATCCTACCCTCTTACACCCGCCAGACAGGGCAAAACCCTCCAAGACTAGACCCGGTTGTCCTAGGGCAATGCCCACCTGAGATCCACCTTCTGAATCCGTGGGCACAGGCTGAAGAGATCGGCCAGCAGGAGGGGGCTCTTCGGGGACAGCCTCGTCTCGCTTAGCCTGAGAAGGAAAGGAGCGGGGCCTTATGTAGGCAAGTTGGAGCCAGGCTAGAGTGGACAGGCAGCCTGGATGGGCTGGAAGGGAAGAAAGAGAGGAGAGGGAAGCCAGGCGGGTCAGCGAAGCAATAAGGAGGAAGGCAGGGACTCAAGAGGGACAAATAGGGACTTGGGTTTGAGCTCCAGTTCTGCTTATCGGCTGTGTGTCCTTGGAAGAGTCACTTAACTTCTCTGAGCCTCAGCCTCCTTACCGGGAAAACAGGATTACTCATGGTATACCTTCCGCTGGGGTGTCTCGAGGACTTAATTACATCAAGCTGGTGCACTGCCTGGTGCCATACCCATGCTAGTTTTATTATTATATTGTTTCTGCCCTCAAGCACAGACTTAACAGGTGAGTCCAGCTGAAAGGAAGTGGGAAACTTTAGGTCCTTGGAGTAGTTTCTGTGATTTGGGGCTAAATAACTCGTTGCTGTTGGGGCTGTCCTGTAGGGTGTTCCGTGGCATCGTAGACCTCTACTCACTAAATCCCATTCATCGCCCTCCCTCTCCCATTCCTCCTCCCCCTGCCATGACAACCAAAAATGTCTCCATGGCCATGTATCACTGGGGAGCAAAATGCCCCCCTTGGCTGGGAACCGCTGTCTTCGAGAAGGTGAGGTGGCCGCATCTTGCCCTCGGAGGCGACCTGGGCACCCCCACTTCCCTCGCCCCCTAAACCCTCCCTCAGCTTGTCTTGTCCGTTCCACTCTCCAGATGCACCCTGAATCGACCTGCTTCTGCCCCAGCCCCACCAACCCCCGGCCCCACCATCTTCGACCCTACACAGCCTCTTCCCTACTCTCATTTCCACTCTTGTCCCCCAACCCCTTCTCCACCCAGCAGCCAGGCTGAGCTTTTGAAAACATACATCACAGGGTTGCCTGGGGGGCTCAGTCGGTTAAGCGTCTGCCTTCGGCTCAGGTCATGATCCCAGGGTCCTGGGATTGAGCCCGCTTCTCCCTCTCCCTCTGCCTGCTGCTCACCCTGCTCATGCTCTCTGTCAAATAAATAAATGAAATCTTAAAAAAAAAACAAAACACACATCACACCTCTGTCTTTCAAGTCCCCTTGGACAAAAACCCCAAACTCCTCCTCATGGCTCTCTTCACCTCTCTCCTCTCTCCACCTCCCCTCCTGCCACAGTGCCCTTCTGGCTGTTCCTTGAGCCCACCAAGTTCAATCTTGCCTCAGGGCCTCCTACATGCTCTTCCCTCTGTTTGGAATGCTGTTCCCTGCTCTTCACAAGGCTGGGTCCCTTTCGTCCTTTGGGTCGGACCTTAGTATCCCTCCTCAGAGGCATCCCCTGACCGCCCTCACCTTTGCGGCACTCTTGACTACATTACCTAGAAAAATACCTCATCACTGTCTGAATTCGTCTTGCTTGCTTATTGTCCAGCTGCCTACTACTACAAGGTAAGCTCCAAGAAGACAAGGACCTGGTCTTTTCTCCCCCCTCGTCTCCAGCCCTCCAGAATATGGACTAAGTAGTACAAAGCGTTAGCCGTGGTGTGGGGCAGGCTGGACACCTCATTCCAAAGACCGAGGAGATTTAGGGGTTCATGCTGTGTGACGTGGGCACGGAGAAGTCTCTCCCTGGTCTGGGGTTTCCCACCTGCTCATTTTAGCCTGCCACTTTGTGCGTCCAAAGATGCCCTTCCCGTCGTGGGGGCCGTGCGTGGACGTGAGGTCTGTTCCATCTGCCCACCTCTGGAACGTCACCCTGCTGTTCCTTCCCTTCCCAGTAGGACGCGGGGATAAGCAAGATCCTGGCTGTGAAGTGAGCTGCCTCGGGCGTCCCAGAGAGCCTCAGCATTAGTACTTATGTTGCTGTTATTAACGGTATGATTTAATTTCCCGTTGTATTTTTCCATCCCAGCTGCAGCTGCTTTCCCCCTGCTGGAAGAGTATTTAAAGTAAATCCTTTTTAAATTCTAACCAGTCTGCGCTGAAATTAGAAAGCAGAGTTTTAAATACTTCGGAGGATGCTGCTTCAGTTCCCCTTTGGCGCAGTTAGATGGTGACCTTTAAAAACTGGCGTGTGACACAGAGACCACCTACATCTGTGAAGTCCCTTTCTAGGAGCTGGTGACCTTTCCGTGGGCGAGGAGAAGTACAACAGCCCATTTGCCAGAGACCCTCCGTTCTTCAAGGTGCCTGGAGAACACCTGTCTTTTGGAGCCCCAACCCTGGCAGAGGGGTTGGGGAATAGGAGTCCCATTTGTCAGATGAGGAAACTGAGCACATAGCACCCCACCCCCCTTCAAGGTTAGTAAGGTATTAGGGAAGAGCTCCCAGCTGTGCCAGATAAAAGAGCCCGAGAGAAAGGAGTAACTGGGAAGGAGGGGATGGGTTTGCAAGCCAAGAGCCTCAGCCCAGCACAGGGGAGATGGGGAAACCGGTCTTACTGCAGCAGGCTCAGCTGGGGGAGCTGGGGTAAGTGGTGCAGCAGGGTCTCCAGGCTCTGGTCACTCAGGACCTCACAGGACAATCTGTGAAACAAAGCATCCGAATGAGGCAGGGGAGCCTTGGGGAAAGCTAGGAGTGCACCCTCACAGCCAGAGCCCTCTGGACACGGGTGGCCCAACACATTCCCTCCAAATGCCGGGCCCTTGAGTTATCATTGAGGCTGAAGGCAAAGGAAGGGCATACAAGTTTGGAAAGTGCTGCTTAAACCAAATGAAATAGTTTCCTTTGCAGCAGGACTTCTCAGAGTTTGAGCACACTGCTGGGCATTGTGACTTCCCCCGGAGCTCTAACACTTTTCCCCAAATGTCACAGACTCGCAGGAGTATTATTTCGAGGGCCCCGGAGATGGGCGCTCTGCAGAAGACACTTGTTAGGAAGAGCAGGCCACCTTGACCCACGGTGAGATAAACAGTGGCCGTTCAGGCCCACAGCCCGTCAGCAAAGGATCCGAGGTGCGAGTTGGCTTGGGTCTCTGGTTGTCCGTCAAAACCAGACCTACCAGCTGATCACTTGTCTGGATAATCCATCAGAACCCAGTCCACCTGGGAGAAACTCCAGACACCGGCCCTTTGGGGCCACCTGGGCTGCAGGCCTGGGACAGGCAGAGTGCCTAACCGCCCTGGGATTTACAGAGCATTTGCAGGTGTCTGGAGCAATTTCCCCACTCCCAGAGGCCTTTGGGCTGTGTTTTCCTTATGCCTTCTCCCCCTTTGCCCTTTGCTGTCCCTGTTCCTGTCCCCTGCAGGCTGTCTTTCCCCCTCACTGGGCCCTCCAGGGGCCTGGCCCACCTCTACTGTGTTGTCTGCTGGTTGGGAGTGACTGTGGGAAGGTCAGCCTAGGATTCCGGAGCTGCGAGCCTCACGGCGGAACCTCTACACCCTCTGTCCCAGGACTGGGCCCCAGGCTCCAAGCGCTGGCAGAACAGGGGGCCTTCGCTGAGGGGTGGTCCGTCCGCAACACCTTCCACATGGTTTCCCTCTGGGCCCCCAGTACACGGTGCTCTGGTTGGGTCAGTGCGGGCTTTACACACTTGCTGTTTTTTTTTAAGGCAATAGCAACTTTACCCATCACATCTCACATGGAACTCCAGGATGTGCCCAGGCAAAGCAGACCTGCAGTGGTAGAATTTGGGGAGGGGGCCGGAGCTCCATCACCCTCCCTAGCATCTAATCATTGGAGTTCGGCATGAAGTGCGTTGATTACGATATTCGGGTACACAGTCCTAGCACTCTACAGTTGGCAAAGTACTTTCATGCTATTATCCCACTTTTTCTAGCCACAGCTGAGGGAGGGGGGCCCTCAGACCCCCATCTGTGCTCAGAGCACCCAGCACCGCCTGGGGCAGCTTGCACAAAGCCTCCCGCCGCGGAAGCTGAATGACAGCAGGCGGTGATGTCCAGCTACACCCTTGTGCCCCCCCAGGGCCTGGCCCAGTGCTGGTATAGAGGTGGTGCTTAGCAGTTACACGATAGAAGAGTGCTTTCTGCAGCCCCGGCTCCCGCATTACTGGAAGCAGCCTGGGCATCCATCTAGACTCTACAGAGGGGTGGCTGAAGGGCCCGTGGCACATCTAAACTGTGGAGGGTTACTATTAAAAAGGCACAAATATAAAAAAATACAAGGCACAAATATTCAAATGTTGTGTAAAAATACATCAGAGGCAATCAAGGACAATTAAAAATCCATAGGCTGCTTGATGATTCTAGTATGTCATATAATCATGCTAATATTTTAGGTCTGATCGGAGGGGAGGGGGGATGGGGTCACCGGGTGACGGCCATGAAGGAAGGCGCGTGATGTAATGAGCACTGGGTGTTACAGAAGACTGATGAATCACTGACCTCTGCCGCTGAAACCAATAATACATTATATGTTAATTAATTGAATTTAAATAAAAATATAGAAAAAGAGAAACAACAGACCCCCCCCCAAATATTTTAAGTCTGATAATGGTTTTGTGGTTATACTAAAAAAATAAATAGGGACGCCTGGGTGGCTCAGTTAAGTGGCCAGCTCTTGGTTTCAGCTCAGGTCATGATCTCAGGGTCGTGAGATCGAGCCCCGCGTCGGGCTCTGTGCTCAGCCCTGAATCTGCTTCAGATTCTCTCTTCCTTCTCCCTCTCCTCCACCTCACTCCCTCTCAAATAAATAAATAAAATTTTTTTTAAAAAAGGGTACTTCCTTTTTAGCTACACATACTACAGTAACTACAGATGAAGTTAAGAGGTGTCTGGGACTTGCTTCAAAATACCGTGTGTGCATGTGTGTTGGGGCCATGGCATGGTAATTACTGAGGAAGGTAGACGGGGACCTGAGGGTCCATCCCACTACTCGCTCTGCTTTCATATATGCTCCAAAGTAGCCATAATAGTTGGGTTTTTTTTTTTTTTTTAATTAGAAAGTAACTTCACAGTGGGGAAATCTGACAGAAACTCCCTCAGCCAGGTGGTCAAGGTCAACATCAACAGCGCTAAGTCCACAGCATGCACCTCTGAGATGGGACGAGAAGGGTACTTCACTTCTGCAGTCTTCTTCCCCCAGACCCAGAACCCCAGTTTACCCATCAGAAAAACATCACACACCCACACTGAGGGACATTTCACAAAATATCTATTGAAGACTTCTCAAAGCTGCCAAAGTCATGAAAAACAGAGGCTGAGAAATCGTCACAGACCAGAGAGGCTGAGAACATGATTCCTAAATGCCATGTGGGATCCTGGACGGGATGCTGGGTCAGAGAAAGGGTCTTAGGAGAAAAACTAGGGGCATCTGAACAAAGCCCGGAGTGTGGTGGTGAATGTAGCAAGGTTTGTTTCTCAGTCGTGACAAATGGACCATGACGGGTGATATTAACCACCAGGGACCAGGGCGGAGGAACTCTCTGGACTAGCTTTGCAACTCTTCTGTAAATCAAGCCTTAACCTATTCTAAAATAAACGCTTTACTAAAAAGTTCATGGACTCCACATCCCAGGGAAGTCACGATGTACTGTCCCGAGACAAAAGCTCGCTGTGGAGATCTGACACGGTAAAATCCCGTGTCTGTTAACGATGTCAAAAACCCCTTGATCCGGGTCCCTATGTGCGTGCACAAGGAGAGGGGCATGGAAGGACGGACACCAGGTGACCGTGGATGAGCTGCTCACAAGGGCCAGGAGGGCATCAGAGATGGGAGCGGGAAAGCAAGACCAAAGACCGTCGGGAAAACCACGGAGAATGCAGCCGGTCTGTGGCTCTAATAGGCAAAGACTAAACGTGCGCACAGACAAGGTGGGTCACGGGGACCGACGACAGCACTGACTGGATGTGGAGAAGGGCTGATTTAGGTGAGGCAGGCTTGTCTTGGGTTTCTCTATTCTAAGTAATTGCTGTAATAAAATGGTAGCAATGAGGACAAAGGAAAAAGGCTGCCCATTTCTGCAGATGACAAAGCGGAGACGCAAGGAGTTAGAGTCACGTGCCCAAAGTCACCCAGCCTGTAGGTGGCTGAGCCGGGACTCCTGATTCCAGGTCCGGTCTCTGGTCACAGACCTGGGGCTTCTGGGCTGGGTGAGTGGGGAACCAGGAGATGGAGGCCCTGAGGGGGGGCCCTCAGAAGTGACATGCCCCAGCTAGGGAGGCAGGCACAGGGCGCGCCAGGGTGGGGCTCCAGGGGTGGAGGGAGCAGACCGGGGCTCCCAGTTGCCCTGAGTTGAGCAGATGGCAAAGGGGAAGCCCCGGGCCCAGTGTAGCCTCTCCTAGTAGAAGGGCAAGGTGCCCTATCGGGACGCAAGGAGGCTGCTACCAATAGCTGAGGGGTGGGGTAGGGCTACAGGGGCTGGGGACCAGGAAGGACTCACCTGGCCTCTAACCAGGACACCCCCACCCCAGGTCACCAGGCAGATGCCCACACTGTGCCCCCTCAGGCTGTGCCCTCCTTACTTACTTGACTTCCAGAGGCCCCGGGCACTTCTCCAGAGTCTCACAGAGGTGGGTGAGGCTCAGGGGCTCCAGCTGACACTGCCTGAGGCTGGAACGGGTCAGTGGGCCGGGCAGGGGGTCAGAGAGGGAGGGCCCAGGGCCGTTGTACAGCCCCAGGGGCTCTCCCCTTCTCTCTCCACCCCTCCTCCTCAACCTCCAGGCTGCAGGATCCTCCCCTCACAGGGCACACTCTGCACCCCAAGTCTCCCCTACAGCCTGATCCCCACCACTCAGTGACAATAAAGGCCCCCCAGTGCGCAGCTGCCCCCGCTCCATTCCAACACCTCCCCACTGCCCCTGCCTGAGTCTGGGCCACCACTGTCACTTGCCTGGAACACTTTAACACCCTTCAACTCCCCTCCTGCCTCCCTGCAATCCTTCTCGGCCTGCCAGTGGCTTATCTTTTAACAGTGCAGTCTGACCACGCCTCTTAGGCGCTTAAGCCCCCTGTGGCTCCCTATTACTCTCAGGCTAAAAGCGAAAGGCCTTTTCCATGGCCGCGCTCACCTCCACTGGCCCTGTACATGCCCCAGCCACGATGACATGCTTCTCAAGAGCTAAGCTTTCCCTCCTCAGCTGACCCACCTGCCTGGGACAGTCCTCCCACTCCTCCTCTGGATAAGCCTGTTTGGGCCCCAGTCGAGGAGTCTCTCTTCCCAGGTAAGGAAATCAAGGCCCAGAGAGGGGAGGGGCCCAGCCATGGTCACACAGCCATGGCAGAGCTGGGAAGTCTTCTGAGAAAACAGCGTGGAATCTTTTCTCTGGGGAGAACGCTGGGCCCGGCAGCCCCCCTCACCAGCCCTCATACTGGCCCCCTTTCTTTTCCTTCTCTCGAACCCTCTTTCCCCCAGGCCTAGCCCCCAGGCTCTCCTCACTCCCTGACTCTTCACCTGTATCGTGGTTACCCCCCAAAGAGAAGTGGATAAGACGGTACCAGAGGCTCCTGGGGACGCGGGGCTGACGAAAGGCCAAGAATTGGGCTCCAGCCGGGAACTCTGGCAAAGATCCACCAGCCAATTGATCCCTTGGAGTGGGGAGACCATTTTTGAGAGGACGTTCACATCACGCACATGGGAAGACAAGACACAGAAGTCAGGGCTGAAGGGGGCCTAGGGACGATCCAGTCCCTCCCTGTACAGATGGGGAAACTGAGGCCCATGGAAGGGAAGTCAGAGTGAGAAAAGCCAGCAACTTACACCTGTCCGGGTGGCAGCACCTGGCTAGGACAGGGGGAGCCAGGACAGAGCCCTTCCTCTCTCTCATCATCCCCAGGCTTACATTCTCTAGGCTTTGAGAACCCAGAGAGTTCCCAGAAATGGAGACCCTGGCCCAGGATGCAAGACCACCCTGGCCTTGGGCCACTCCAGCTCCACACAGCCCGGCTGGTCTGGCAATGCTTTCGTCTGATACCTTAGCCAGTGGCGCCACTAGGGGGCAGCTGGGAACATCTGTGCAGAACTAACAATCTGTTGTTTACTGCAAAGGTGTGGAAACTTTTTCAGAACACAAACGGTCCTTGGCTTCTCGAACGCCGTATACTCTGAGTGTGAAGGGCGGTGACTCTTATGAAGTCGGGAGTCTGCAGAGGTCTGCAGAAGTCCTGAGGGGCAGAAGCCTAGCCGCCCTCCCTCCCACTCAGCAGCCCTGAGCGGGCACCTGTTCCGCCGCACCGCCCTCCCCATCTCCCTCCCCGGCTGCCCTGCCTCCTTTCCAGAGCTAAGCGGCTGATTACTGCGAATGGAGGGACACGGGGGTACATCTGCAGAAGGGGTGCCAGACCTGGGTGGGCTACTCTAGGGCTAACAGTGGTCAGCACGGGGCTGGGGTTGGGGGGACCTGCAGGAAATGGAGGCCGGGGGAGAGGGGAGCCCATCCCTCCCGCCTCGGGGCTCTCCCTCCTCACCTGCCTGTTCTGTCACCTCTCAGGACGACGTGCTGGCTCTCAGAGCTGCAAACAGAGAGGAGGCAGCAGTCTGAGACAGACAGACAGACAGCCTGGTCATGGAGGGCCTGGAGGGCGGCCCACTTTCTCAGCAAATATAACAATATTCATACTAAGCATAATGACACGGATTGAAGCACCTACAAAGCACAGCACTGCCGGGACCTCCTTTTATGCTCACGATAATGGTGTGAGGTAAGAACTGTTCTTACTCCTCCTTAACAGATGAGGAAATGGGTACAGAGAGGCTCAGTGACCTGCTCAAAGCTGCACAGCAGCTAAGTGGTGCGCCTGGATTTGAACCTGGTCTGTCTGTGCCCACCCTCCCACTCTTGGAAGGGGAAAGTGGGGGGAACGGGCGGACCCCACTGAAACCACGGCTCATCTGCCCGGCTTGGCCCCAGGCTGCCTGGCCAGGTGGCTTCCCTTCTAAATTCTCATCAGCTCCAGAGACCCCATGATCGAGACTGGTCCTCGAGCACTCAGCCACCATCAGGGAGCTTCCGGTTTCCGTAAAAGTCTCCTAGGACGATCCACAGAGTGAGCAAGGGAGAGTCGCTGGATCGTGTCCCATGTCAAACTTGGAGAGATGGGAGTGTCCTGGGGCTACTTTCATTCATCGGTCCATTCATTCATTCAGCAGACACCTGTCACACGCTCACGGGGCCTGGTGCCACGCAGGGCCCCGAGGAGGCGACACTGTGAACAGGACAGGTGAGGAAGGTGGTGGGAGCCGATGGCCCGTGGGGTCAGAGGGCAGGGCGGGGGCCCAGAGGCACACTCACCTGATGTCCAAGTGGAGAAGCCACTGCAGAGTTGAGAAGCACAGGGTCAACATGAACACCGCATCCAGGGACAAACTGTTCTCACTGAGGCTGGAGAATCACAGGGGTGACATTGATGGAACTCACCCGACTCACAAACGCCCTCTTTGTGGTCAGAGCCCAGGGCAGGGGAGGGCTGTTCCTGAGTCCAGATGACAGAGTTCACTGAACCCCAAATGGCCAGAGGGCACCTCTTCTAACTCCCCATTGTACAGATGGGGAAACTGAGGCCCAAAAAAGCAGCAAGGTCTTGCCCAAGGTTATGAGACATGCTGACGACAGAGCTGAGATTAGAACTCTGGTTCTCTGGGTCTGCGATGAATCTGGAGAGTGCTTTCAGGCTGGAGTTGTGCCTCAGTTTCCCCACCTGATAAAAAGAAGGGCAGTGCCCAGTACAAAATGAAAATGCAGGGGCTCCTGTTCAAAAGGCAGGAACAAAGCTTTTCCTTTCTTTCGGGTCTGTCAATCTGTCATAGTGTTTTCTATTCACCATGTAATGCTGCAGTCCTCTGGCACAGGGACGGGTAGGTGAGCGAGGATCTCACAGGTTGGGGGGCTCAGACTATTTCACAGTATTGAGAAGGTCACATGGGGATGTGCCCCAAAGCACCAATCTACATATGATTTGCCTACAGTGGTGAGGCCTTCCTCCCCACCCACAAGCAGGCCCAGAACAGGAACAGAGTTAACCCCTTCTTCCTAGATTCCCCACGAAGACTGAGCAGGAAGGGCCCTCTGGCTACAGCACTCATTCTACAGTTGTAGCCCAAACCAAAGCCCCCTCCCCCTTATATTTTAGGTGTTCCCTGGGAAGCCGGGGCCCAGAGAGGTGATGGAACTTGCCTAAGGTCACCCAGAGAACCTAACAGTTGTGAACTCTCTCCAGGGCTCCTCTCACTTTAGCCCCGAAGAGCTCAGGAGGAGAAGAATATGTGGGAGCCCAAAACACAGGGGCCTTCTAGCATCCGGAAACTCTGGTCTGTTGCAGGCAAAGTCTGGAGGCTCCTGGTCTCCTCCCAGGGCCTCCCTCCCGCACTGAACATCTCCCCGCTCTCTGCTCTCCAGCTGCCCTGGGCACCCTGCTCGGGCATCTTGTCTGGTACACATCCTCCCTTCCAGCCTGTATCCTAGCGACAGCCCCTCCCTGCAACCCAGGGCCAGAAGGGCTGCCAGTCATTAGGGTAACTAACCGTTAGCTAACGCTTCCCGCCCATGCTTGCCCTGCCCCAGGTGGCCTGGGCCTCCCAGAGAGCCCGTGCAGAGCCACAAAGTCAGGTTCAAGAAGTAAAACCTTAGGTCAGCAGCTGGATCACTGAGTCCCAGAGGCTCTCTCAATGAGACTCACAGCAGCTAACTACCCTTTGTGAGCACTTACCACGTGCCAGGGACTGGACCAGGCGACTGACATGCGTTTTCTGATTTAATCTTTACAATAACCCAGGAAGGAATGAGACAGGACACAGAACACCCCCTCCTCACCGCCCCCACCCGTCGTCCTGATGAGGACAAGCGTCAGAGGCTTTGTCTAGTTGGCTACTCACTCCAAGGACTGCAGAGGTCCCAGCCCTGGGAGCAGCTGGGCCAGCTGGGCTGCGCCTTCGTCCCCCAGAGCATTGCCTGAGAAGCTGGGAGGGGTGAAGGGGGAGAACAGGTTAGTGGAGGGTGGGCGTGGGGCCCGTAGGAACTCTGTGTCTCCACCCCTGGGAGACTGCTTCTCCTGAAACTGGCACCCGGCCCTGGGCTACCAGACCAGATCTCAGCAGATCTCACAGGGGTCCGCTGGAGTTTCCCCCACGCTTTCTATCCTGAGGTTTGTGACCTTTGGGGGTCGGGGAGGGGCTTCAGAGGGGGTCATATGTGGGGACCTGCATTTTAGGGGGAAGGGTCACAACCCTCCCCGGACTCTCTAAGGGGTTTCTGATTGCAGCGGGGAAACACCGCTGATCGCAATCTTAAAAAAAGTCAAAACAAACCTCCCCACACCAACACCCACGGCCCGCTGGGCTCCACCCACCCGCCCTCCACCAGCAACTACTCACTCCAGGTGGCCGAGGCAGCAGCTTCCTCTCAGCGCCCTGCAGAGCTGCTCGAGGTGCTTGGCTTGCAAGCCGCAGTGTGTCAGCCTGCGGAGGAGGAAGCACAGCCCCTCAGGACAGAGGCCACGGCGGCCACCGCCCCCAGGCACACAGGGACGCACCGACACACAGCACGCACATAAGACCTCCTGCACAGGCAGTCAAGAGCTAGAGAGAGTCAGAGACACAGGGAGACCAAGATGGAGAGACACTGAGATGAGAGACAGAGGAGACGGTTGCAGAGACACACACGCACACGCATGCATGCACATGGGCCTATGCATGCGTGCACATGTAGGGGCGTGCACGCACACGCACACGCATGCACACACGTGCATGCACTTACACATGCATGCGCACATACACACACAGTGCCAAGGAAGGACAAATAGACAATGACAGAAAGGGCAGCAAAGCCAGAGAAACAGAAAATATGAGAGAAACAAGGAACAACAGAGACAGACAGACAGGGAGATTCAGATGGACACAGAACAAGAGAGAAGGCCAGCAGAACATCGACGGGAGCCCTGCGGGGGCTGAACCCAGCCCCAGGATGAGGGAAGAAGGTGCCACATGTCCCCATTCTCTCCATCCAGAGTTCCCACGACCCATCAGCTGCTGGAGGCCAGGGGAGCTAACAGGAGTGGGGGCCCCCTGGGTGGGGAAGGTCACTGAGGGGGCTGCCCCGTGAGCCCTGTCTCTGGTGGGCGGAGCAGGGGAGGTGGGAGGCAGGGAAGCCAGGCCACAACTCCTGGATACGGCAGGTTGTGTCCTCCAGGGAGCCCCTGGGGTTGGAGGCCTGGGGACAGGCTTTGAGCAGAGGAAGGGAAGAGGTAGGAACCACACAGGGCCGGCAGGCCATCTCTGCACCTGATTCTCGTGGGGCGCAGGGGCAGCTCAGAGGGCATCCGGCACGTCAGGCTGACCCGAAGCGCAGCGCTGGAGGGACACATACCATGGCCAGACTGAGCACACTCCCCAGCCAGTCTCCGAGTCCACCCTCAGCCTTACCTCCCGCCCTTCAGTCTCTACATGAGGCCTGGAGACGGCCAGACCCTGGTTCCACCTGGGCTTCTTGGCTTCCTGGCTGTGTGATCTGGGACAAATCACGGAGCCTCTCACCGGGACAAGGTATGTGAACTGCTTTAGTGTGGTGCGTGCCTGAGGGAGCCAGAAGGTTCTAACCAAAATCAGAGCTATAGGCCAAGTGCTCTGCAAATCCTTGGGGTTTATGCTGAAGGACCTCAGTGTCTGGCGCGTGGCTCCCGGCTACCCCGCCCCCCACCCCAGTTGGCCATTCTGCGTCACAGGGAAATGGGGAGGCAGTCTGTCCTGTGACACTGCCCCTCTGGGCTTCATCCCTTGCCAAGCCTGCTGGCTTCCTGCTCTTTGTGAATTTGTCTAGGTCCCCTGAGAGTTGAGTGATGCTGTCCAGCCGCGGAGGTCAGGGAGGGTCTGGGCCTGGCTCAGCACAGGGCCCGGATGATGGTGGGCCCTACCTCTTCCGGATCTCCTTCAGCTGCTCCTGCTCTGGGGCAAACGTGAAGACCACAGTTTTGTGCAGCACGCTGCAGAGAGAGAAGAGAGGAAGAAGGAGACGAGAGGCTTACGGGGGTCTGGGGGCCATTTTCTAACCTGGACTGGAGGGACCGCAGAAGTACCATCCCCTGCCTCTAGCTGTGGCTACTTCCTCCGACTCTGCTGTGACTTCCTGAGCTTTCGGGCGCCTGAAATCTTTCTACCACAGAGATTTTGCAAATTTATCAACCCTCGTTTCCTGGAAAGCCCTTGAAAGAAAACTTCAGTTCTGCCTTTTCTCTGTCTCAGGCTGAAACCCTCCTTGAGGCCTCTGCTGTGTGCTCGCCCAGAGCACCCTCAGCTGAGGGTGCTCACCCCAGTTCAGGGAGGTCACTGCCAAGGTCACTGCCAAGGTCACTGCCAGCTCCAGGACAGGTGCCTACAGTCTACACGGGGCTTTAACTTACAGCAGGAGCATCCTTAACCTTGCCGGTGTAAACTGAATATTAAACACTCTTTCTTCCTTTTCTTTTCTTCTTTCTTTCTCTCTCTCTCTCTCTTTCCTTTCTTTCTTTCTCTCTCTCCCTCTCTCTCTCTCTTTCCTTCCTTCCTTCCTTTCTTTTTAAAGATTTTACGTATTTATTTGAGAGAGAGTGAGAGAGAGAGAGCACAAGCAGGGGGAGGGACAGAGGGAGAAACAGGCTCCCCACTGAGCAGGGAGCCCGATGCAGGGCTCGATCCCAGGAACCCGGGATCATGACCTGAGCCGAAGGCAGTTGCTTAACAGACTGAGCCACCCAGGCACCCCCTAATACACATTTCTCATCGCAGAGTTCATACTTCTTCCATGTGGAAAACTCAGAAATTATAGTAAAATAAGAAGAAAATAAAGAAAAATCACCCACCACCTCTTCCATCTGTCAATGACCGCTGATAACATTTGGGAATGGGTTCTTTAGGTCTTTTGTTTTTAAAATGCAACTAATGTTCTTTCTTTTTTCCTTCTTCTTAAAAAATGGGATTAAAGGACAGATTCTTGTTTAAAAATTAGTTTTTCAAGGGATAGGTGAAACAAGGGTGACAAAATGTTGATAATTATTGGTGGGAACTGGGGTGTTCGCCATTCTCCCTCCCCTTTGAGTATGTTTGGGAAGCTTTACTATAAAAATGGTGAATTAAAATTACACTGCAATCATCGCTCTAGACTAAAATTGTACCTATATCATCACTTTTCATTGGGTTTTTCTCTCTGAAGGTAACTCAGTTTACTTACCTAATATTCAACTGCTATATATTTAAGGTATGTTCATTTTTCCCTATTATAACTAATACTGAGGTGAACATTCCTGTATCTAAATGTGTTTGCACCAGCACGCTGACTTCTTTAGTGTAAATCCCTAGAAATGAATGGAGCACCATTTGGAATGAGCTAAGGATCCTTTATTGGATCATTATATACAGTAAATCAAGGTCCGCTAATCTCTCTTTTGGGTTAACCAGTGTCTCTCTCCTCCTTTGAGGGGTGTCTAAAGCAGGGACCGCCCTACTTGGTTAAGAGCCCCTCTGGGTGGGGACTGTGTTGACATTAATTAGCATCTGCCCTCAGCTCCCCAGACTGAATCCTGAGACTTAACAGAAATAAGGTTGGGCCCTGTCTCGGGTCAGGTTCCCTAGAAGCAGAGCCTGAGCCTCTGAATGGGGCAGAGAGCCAAGTTTCACTTGATCACTTGTGTATGGGATGTACTGAGGGCCTGCTCTTGGGAGAAGCTGGTAAGGGACCAAGGGAAGCAGAACAGAGCAGGTCTTCGGCCTGATCCCACAGGGAGCTCTGGAGCATGAAGGGCACCAAAAGTTTGTCCTACCCGAGGCCAGGGGGCTGGAGAGTGATGCCTCTGCCTCGGTCATAGGCCACTCCTGGTTGGGGGAATTGGGAGGGTAACCACCCAGGCACCACTGGCTCCTATCGGCCCCAGGGTAGTTTCCTGGAGAAGGTATAAGCTGAGAGCAGCTGGGAAAAGAGGCTGTGGGCAGGGCTCCAGCAGCATCTTCAGGTCCCAAAGGCCTGGCCCAGAAAGAATGCTAAGGTCTTAGAGAGAATGGTGGGAGAGCCCCCGAACTCCAGGCTGGAGGCAGGAGGGGGTAACAGTGGTCCACTGGGAGGTCCTACCTGATGTGTAGCTCGGCCAGGGTCTGGCACGTGCTCACCGCCCTCAGCACACAGTGCACCCCGTCCAGAGAGAGCCGGTTGTCGCTGAGGCTGTGGGGGAAGGGGGTGGCAGTCAGGCAGCTCAAGTCCCCAGGCCTAGACAGCTCCAGTCCCCTCCTCCTGGCACACAGTAGCTTGCTGGCTGTCACTCTGTGGATGTCCTGGGCCCTTAACCAGGGTGTCTCGAAGGATTCTGGCCCACGTGGATGAGCCAAGAGCTGCATGACCTCGCTGCCCCACTCAGAGAATAAGGTTCTACAGCTTGAGTGAGAAGAACTGACTCACCATTTTCACCTCTCTGAGCCTGTTTCCTGGTCTGTCAAATCACCACCATTTTAATCCCATTTTACAAATGGAGAAACTGAGGCCCAGAGACATTAAATGATGTTAAGGCTACTAAGTGACAGAGTCAGGACTGAACTCCCAAGGCAAGGCCCCAACTGTTACTCAACCTCAACATTCCCCTACCCGACCTACGCATGATGCTAAGACCTCAACACATCCCACCCAAACACCAGCCCACCCAATACCGTGTAACACCATAGCACGTCCAGCAGCCGACTCCCCTTTCTTTCCATCCCACCACCCCAACAACCCACCCCTTTACCTCGGGGCACTGTGCCCCCACCCTAACATGCCTCTTCCAACACCACAAAACCCACCCACCCCAAACCCTAATGAAACACCCAGTGCAACATCCCACCACACCCCAGGGCTGTTGCAAGGATGAACTGGAACACAAGCCACTGATGTACGAGGAACACGCTCTACACACCCAAGGGGTTTTAGTAACTGGAACTGAGACAGAGGCAAAGGCAAGTCATGGGCAGACTGCTCCAACTTTGCTGGTGTTGGGGGAGAGCAGGTCAGTGGAGAAGCACTAGGCCACTGCAGGACCTGGTGGTGGCAAGGACCAGCTGGGGCTCTCTCCAGGGCTCCCCCCCATCACCCAATAGTGACGCTGGCAACTCACTCCATATTCCTGGTGATGTGCAGCTGAGATGCAGCCTCTGCCATCAGTCGACAGCCTTCATCGTCCAGCTGGTTTCCTGAAAGGCTGAGACAGAGGGGCCCGATGCCTTGTGCTGGTGGGGTGGGGTACCCCTAGCCTCTGCACTCACACAGTCCCTCCTTGACTTTAGCCAAAGCAGCACTCCGGTAAATGAGCCCTAATAATGATGGATGCTGCAAGGCTGTGTATGACGTGCCCTGCACTGTCCCAGCTGCTTCTACCATTACTGGGCATTTAATCCTCATAAGGACCCTGTGGAGCAGGCACTATTATTATCCTCATCTTACTGATGAGCAAACCAAGGTTTAGAGCGGTTAAAGCACCTCCTGAAAGGCAGACTTGGGATTTGAACCCAGGCAGCCTGATTTCAAGGCCCCACCCTCAGCTGCTTTTTTATGCTTCAACCTGCATAATTGCTTATGATAAACTCCATGGTTATAGGGGCATCAGATCTACCATGGGGATCAGGGAAGGTTTCCCTGATGTTTGAACTACTTGCTTGAAAAACTAGGAGCTCAGTAGGTAAGAGGTGGGAGAGAAATGGGGGAGGGTGTTCCTGGTATTGGGAACGGCTCATTCAAAGGCCCTGGGGCAGAGCTCACTGGCGGAGCTGAAAGGGAGACAGTGTGTCAGGATCGGAGATTTCAGTGGCAGGACAGGGTCAGATGGGCCTTGGTGGGTTGGAGGCAGCGCTTTAGATCACACAGGATTTTAGGATTTGGCCTTCACTATGAGCAGTGGGAAGGAGTAAAGCAGGGGCAGGCAGCAGTGAAATGTAGTTCACTCTCTGCCACGTGGAAATGGCCAGTGTGGAAGCAGGAAACCCAGTGAGGAGGCTGATGGGGTCATCCAGGTGAGGAGTGAGAGTGGTTTGGACTGGGGAGCTGGATGAAAAGAGGGTGGTGTTGAGAGCTATGTAAGTGGTAGGTGGACTTGGGATGGGCTGGCTATGGGGGGAGGGTAAGGGAGCTGAGAGATGTCTGGTCTGTGTAGCCAGATGGGTGATGGGGCCATACTGTGGGTGAGTGCACCTGGGGCAGGTAGGGGGTGGTCAGGCTTGGTGATACCCAGCTGGGTGGAAGCGTGTGTTTTGTAAAAACACCTTCTAATCCTGTCTTGGTTCTCCCAATGGGACAATGTCAAGGCTCAAGCTTTGGTCACCAAGGCCCTCACCCATTCATCTTTCCCTAGGGTGAGGCCACTCACCTCACAACACCTTATGGCATTCCATCACTCCACCCTCACACCCATCTGATTTCCTGGGAAAGTCCTAGCAGGGATCCCCTCCTGGGGACATGACAGGACCTCTACCAATCCCCAAGCCCTACTCACAAAGGAGCTGGGCGTTAATGGAATTTCTCCAGCCCCAAAAGAGAAGGCGGTCTCACTCTACTCTGGGAGGAAGACAGGGGAGGGGACCCTGAGGGCTGTGGTTTGGAAGACAGGTGTGATGAGGTCTCCACTTTGCAGCTCTCAATAATACTGGTTACAAGGACGAGGCCGGTAGGAGTCAGACTGTCTGAGCTTGAACCCTGGCCCGGACTCTTCCTAGACGTGTGACCTTGAGCAAACTTAACCTCTGTGTTGCTTAATTTCCTCCTCTATGAAGTGTGCATAGTAATAATACTTACATCTCAGAGATGGGAAGATTAAATGAGAGGATGTATGCAAAAAAGCCTGGTCCAGGGCAAGTGCTAAACAGTGGTAGCTGTCATGATGGTCTGAGTTCCCCAAATTCTTAATGAGGCAGCATGCCCTTCCTTACACCATGCACCCAAAGTGGAGGCCCTTCAGACACTGCCCTGCCCCCCACCCATCTCCCACCCCAGCACTTCCCGTGATACTCACTCTACTTCATCCAGGCAGGGGCCTTCCTGGAGCTGGGCTATGAGTTCCTGCACGTCATGGACCCTGAGCTGACACTGCTGGAGCCTGGAGTGAGGCAGAGGGGCTCAGGGCAAGAAGCTAGACCAGACCTCCTCCAGCCCGAAGGGCCACCGCCGGGTGTGGGAGCCAGGGGAGTCAGGAAGCAGACAAACCTGGGGTCTCATCCTGGCCCTGCTTCTCAGTACCTGGACAATGTTGGACAAGGCCCTTGGCCTCAGTATCCTCCTCTATCAAATAGGAATAATAAAGTGTACTTGGCAGGGTTTTCGAAAGAATCACAGTGAGGTAATGGGTATAAAATACTACCGTGCCCAGTATGTAGCAAGGGCCCATTAAATTAGTTGTAATTATTGTTGTTATGGCCGATGCTCCTCATTCAGGCCAGGATGGGTTGAAGTCCTTTCTCTGCTCCATGCCTGTTTTTCCTTTTATCCTCCTTGGCCCTGCTCTACCTCTCCTCGGAAGGTGCCCTCCCCCCATATCACATCCCTCCCCTTAAGGCAATCGAGCCCACTGAGGTACCTGAGTGTCAGGCTTCTGCTCTCAGCCTCTTTCCTCTGGCCAGCATTTCCCTGTAGGTCTGGCGCTCTGGCAAGAACAAATCCAACATTGGCCTTGTCTTAGATTCCAGGGCCTGATTGTTTGGAGGTGCTAAAGGTGCTATTCAGAAAAGCAGCAAGAGCAAAAGGTTTGAGGGCAAATAGGCTTTATTCCAAATTCTGGCCTTGGGCAAGTCACTTCACCTATCTGAGCTTCCATGGTCTCTTTTCCAAGATGGGATGACAATATCTAACACAGAGTGACTGAAGGATTAAAATGAGACGATGTATGGTCAAGCGCCCAGCATGGGCACAAAATCGAAGCTTAGTAAAAAGCAGCTGCTATTTCTATGTTGTGAAGCTCTCCTTTTGTATACGTGCCACCTGTGGTTCAAAAGCCTGGGAGCATGGACGGTGTGTGGGTCCAGGCTGCGGGAGCCACGGCACCTCCAGGCTCTCTCCCACTGGGCCAGGGGAGGGGTGGGGCTGCAGAGAAGCTGGAACGTCATTACCCGGGTTTTCACAGACCTCCAGACTGGCGCTGTCCGACGGAACTTTCCGCGATGCTGAGAATGTTTTGTATCTGTGCCATCCACTGGGGGAGACACTAGTCTCCCATGGCCACTGAGTACCTAAAATACAGCTAATGTGGCTGGTAAACTTAAATGTTCATTTTACTTAATTCTAACTAATATGCCTTTAGATAGCCACATGTGGCTAGTGGCTGCCGTATTGGGCATCATAGGTCTGTACAGCTGGAGGGGAAAAAGACATCGGTCCTACTAGATCGTTGTATGGGGGAGGAAACTGAAGTTCAGAGCAGGGAAAGGACTTGCCCAAGGACATATAACATCATCTGTCTGTGAGTCTCAGCCAGGGAGGAGTGTGAATAAGTCCAGCTGGAATGTTCTCTCATGGAAAGGCTGCTTCCCTTTCTTTGCCCATGCAGGACCAGCCAAGCTGGAATCCATGCACAGCTGGATTAGCCAGCATCTGAGTGCCACCTGGATGTCAGCAGTGTTTTAAGCACCTGCAATGTATTAATTCATTTAATCCTCAGAGTAACTCTGAGATGTGGGTATCATCATTGCCTCCCTCCCGCTTTTTTTTAGATGGAAGAGTTTTCTGGAGCTTTCCCCACATATTAACACCAATCTAACAGTATATTCATGCCTTCCCTAAGGGTCTGACTTGCTCTGAGATTTCTGGGGATGCTCCCCCACCACAGGAACCAGATGTGGTCCAGATATGCTAGAAGAAGGTAAGTCCTTGCCAACTCTGAAAAGAAAGCCATTTCTCAGGCAGCCACAGCAAGAAGAATCCCCACATTCCAGCTCTTCACAGGCTCTCTTGGCTACCTTACCATGCTACTGCTTGAGCCCAGACTGCTCCTCAGAATGAGCCCAGACCCACCCCCTGCCTAGGTTCTTACCCTCGCAGCTCTGAAGCAGTCTCTGCGGGCGGGGAAAGAAGGAAGATGAGCTCCGCCTCCCTGCAAAAGTCAGACACCGAGCCGTGAGACCAGTGGTCTGGAAACCAGCACATCACCCGCTGCCTGCACACCCCCTGCGGCCCCAAACATCCAGAGAAAGCTGATTTTATTATAACCGACAAAGAAACAACTGGCAGAAATGCCCCAAATCAGACAAGTAAAATCTGTGACTATGTCGTTGCTCGATGAATCCCGAGAGAGTATTCTTTAAAAGTCAGGAAAACAATATTTACAGAGAAGACTTTAAAAAGTTAGGATTGCAAAGAGTTTTTGTGGGAGTTACAGTATTTTAGGGTTAAGAGGCATGGCACTTGACCCACTCCGTAATCCAAACAGGTAACCCCAGTTCAGCACCACGGAGAGCAACTCGCGGCTAATGATTCTTTCACTATGCTTCCTAGATGCGTTGACTCATTCCTTCAACCCTCCGCCCATCTACCCATCCATCATTCTACTCAGCACTATGTACTGAGTGCCAGGTGCCAGGCCTGAGCTAGGCTCTGGAGATACCCATGTGAATAAAACAGATTCAGGCACACAAGCATAGCTATTGCAGACGCGGTGCTCCATTTCCCACTCCCTACCTTCCCCTCCCCTTTTCTCAAGCCTCTGAAGGCCCAGATTCCACTCCTTCGGCTCACCTGACTTGCAGGGTCCTGACAGTAGGGCATGCGACTGCCACCTTTGTCAAGCAGAGTAAGGTTGACACGGAGACATTGTTGCGGCTCAGGCTGCAAGATTGTGGCAAGGGTATCAGGAGTGAATCCTGTATCCCATGGGCCCCAGACTTTTTTTGCTCTGGGAGGTGGGTAGCTCAGGCAGGGGTGGGGGTGTGTGGAAAGACGGCTTACTCAAGCTTCTGGAGCCGTGGCAAACAAGGAAGTACCTCCACGATGTTCAGCACAGCCCAGTCCTTGAGCTGGTTGTCCTGAAAGCTGCAAGAGACCAAGGTCCAGTCCCTCAGCCATGGAGCTGGGGGCCTTGGGAGCCCCAGCTGGCAGGTGACATGGCTGCCCTCATGGAGGAGACACAAGTCATAGGCCCACAATGGGTTGGTAACCTGCTCCACAGTATCCAGTAGGCCCAGCTAGGAGGACAGTACCTCTGCTGGCCTCACTTCTGTCCCTATTCAGCCCCAATGGGGGAGTTCCTGCCTAGTGGCCCAAGATGATGGGCTGTGAAGGCCTCATGAGGTGGAATGAGAACACCCAGCACACTGCTCTCAGGGCTACGTCTGGGATGTGCCTGAGGCCATCTAGTTTATTATGGCCTCTTGGCTCTTGGGTGATGAGCAGAGTCTAGACTGGGATACAAGAGATGCTGCTTCCAGCCCCAGCTCTGGCCTTGACTCACCCAGAACCTTAGGCCAAGCACATTTCTTCCAACCTCACATTCTTCATCTGTCAAATGGGGTCCACAACCCAGCCTTGCCTGAGTTCCTAGCCGGAGGGACAGAAGTACGAGGGTACCTTTGTGCAAGATTGCTCTGGTTAGTGCAGAGGTTTGGAAATGTGAACTTGTTGACACTTATTTCCCCCTGATTATAGAGAGTGACATTAGTCTTTTCTCCTATCAGCCAGTGATCCCACAGAAAGGCACCCAGCTGAGGGGATAGGAGCTGTGGTCCAGCTAACACTCCACTCAACAAGCAGGATGACCTAGTGCCAGGCTGCATGTCTCTGGACAAAAGGGTGCCTTTCTAAATCTCATAAAGGTGCCATATAAACTAATGGTGGTTCTGCCAATGAGCTGCCAAGAAGTCTCCCCGGCCCCATCCCTCTTAGGCTACTCATCACAAACACAGGGCAAGAATATATTTGCGGACATGTGCTCAGTTAGCATGTACTTGCATCTAAATGTGTATGTGGATCTAAGTGTGCACACCCCTATGAATGTGCAAGTGAGGGGAACATATTTAAGTGAGCAGGCGAGTGCAAGTGTGCACACATGTGCACGAGTGTGAAGGTATATGTGTGTTTCATGCATTTATGTGTACCCACTGTGCCTGACACCTGCCTACACGCTGCCATCCCTTCTCTCAAGGTCACAGAAAGATGGGGAAGGGGCCTCAAAGTTCAAGGTCCTTCAAGACAGCCCAAAATATTAGATGAAGGAAGCGGTGCTCGAGGGTCTTTGGGAGCCTTGTGTTTGGATTCAGACCCATCCAGTTCTTGGACCAATGCCTCCCCTCTCTGGGTCTCACTGAAAAACTGGCCAGATCCTGATGGGAAATGCAGGACTCATTACAGGCTCTGGGGTGGGGGTGGGGAGCCCAGGGACCTGGGAAGTGACTTGTCCCCCTTAGCCAGCAGGTCATCTTGGAGATCACTCACCTGACCTCTTCCAGCTGTGGACAGAGGCGCAAAGCCTGCACCAGGTGGCTGATGCCTCGGGCAGTGATCTTACTTCCTGCTAACCTACAGGGTAAGCAAAGGTGGTGGGAAGGAATGGGGGTGGGAAAGGGGGCCGGCCAGGAATCTGCCCTGTGCAGGGTCAAAAGGAGAGGGGAGAGTTCCAGGCATATCCAGCTGAGGATCCCTCTTGGACCCAAGCCCTGGCTCACCCCAGCTTCTTCAGGCTCCCCATTGTTGGCAGGCTCCTGGAGAGGGCTTCTGCAAAGGCGTCCCCACATTTCCTGCTCTTAAAGCTGCCACAGGAAGAGGCAAGGTAGCAGAGGCTCAATGCTGAGCAGGGCTTAGAAGCCATCACCCATCCCTTCCTCTGACAGATGGAACTGAGTAGTTATGTTAATAGTTATAGTAGTAGTAGTAGCTCTTGTTTGTAGTAAGAACAAATACGGATTATGGCAGAGACTGCTAACTGCCCACTGAAACCATTCTCCGTGGATAGAACTCTAACCGGGAACACGGTTTCCCAGTTATAGGCGGCATTTCCAGCCTCCCGTGCAGCTCAGAGCAGCTCTGCAGCTATGTTTGCACCACTGGAATGTGAGCAGAAGGGATGTGCCCCATCTCGGTGTATGTGGGCTTTAACACACGGGGTACATCTAAGGCGTGCTCCCCTTCCCTTTCCCTAAGCCGGAGCACAGATATGCCCATGACTCAGCTTTGACCATGCAGATCCAGGTGCCCAAGGAGATGATGGAACATCAGTGGAAGGGACCTGGGTCCCTGCATGACCACATGGAGCTAGCCATCTCAGAGACTCGGACCACTTACTTCTGAGTGCTCCATGACAGTGAAACAAAATTCAACATTATTTAATCCACTGTATTTGGGGGTGGGGGGTGGGTTCTCTCAGCCTCACCTTTTCTCTCGCTACTATTGCACATACTAAGCCTTCACTGTGCCCCAGGCACTCCCTAAGGAGGGTTTTCCTGGCATTCTCTTATCTGGCTCTCACAACAACCTCATGTAGTGAGGATTATTACTGATTAATTTTAGGGAAGAAGAAACTCAGGCTGAGAGATTAGATAACCTGCCCAAAGTTAAACCACGTCTGGAATCAGAGGCTCCAGCCCACGGCTGAGAGGGAGAGAGACTGAAAGCCCAGCAACCACAAGAACAATGTCCAGTTGAGAGCCAACTGGACCCTAAGGCCTTGGGAGGAAGGGAGCTTCCGCACCGGCTCTCAGGCTGAGGGACAGACAGTTCGGACTATCTGTTCTGATGTTCGAGATTCGCACCCAGGCTCCTGCAGGAAGGGTCTGACCGACTCCACCCTCCCGAAGCCCAGTTCCCTCCCAGGTCCTCCCCAATCCTCCCCAGTCCTCCCCTGACCCTACTCTCACCTGAGATTCTCTACCTGCTTACAGCCTGCCAGGGCCTCAGGGCAGTGGGGCTCCAGGGGGCAGCCCTCAAAATCCAGGTGGATAGGGGCATTCCTGTGCCCCAAGATGTTGGTCAGGGCAGCCAGGTCAGCAAAAGTCAGTGGGAAATTGTGGAAAGACAGGTGGCAGGGGAGACTTTGGGCCACGAGGCTGGCCAGCTCAGCCTCCTGGGTCTCTCCCACGCAGTGACAGAGCGCTATCACCTTGGGGCCCGTGAGCCTGCGGGTGGCCAGCTTCCTCAAGGCCTGCATCACCACAGCCTGCTTGGCGCTCACCCACGTCTCATCCCGCCGGGCCACGTGGCTGAGGAAGGGTCGGCAGGCGTGGGACGCCAGCCCTGCCAGGAAGGAGGGCAGGTGGTCTAAGAGGCCCGGCCTAGCTTTGGTCCGCAGCACCCAGCGGGAATTGAGGGTGACGTGGCCGGCAAGTGCATTTTTGTCCACCTTGGCGCTGACCATCAGGTACAAGGCAGCAAAAAACTCCTGTAGGCTGAGGTGGGCAAAGGCGTAGCCTGTGCCCTGGTGCCCGGGGCCCGTGCAGACGCAGAAGGAGGTCAGCAGGCTGAGGGCAGCCCCGAAGGCCATCGTGGACGGACGGACGTCTCCTACGGAAAAGATAACCTTGCCGGTCTCCAGGCCCCTCAGGGCCACCTCACTGAGGTCCAGCAGGGACTCGGGAGGCGGGTAGCCTCGGGGGCCGAGGGCGGACACCATCTGCACGTAGTTCTGAGTCACGGTGGGCAGGAGGGCCGCAGACTGGCCTGGACAGCTGCGCGGGAGCAGGCGGTGGAGGCACAGGCAGGTGACCTGGCAGAGCGCGGGCACTGCGCACATGCTCTGGAGGTGTCTGCTCTTCCGCAGCTCCGCCAGGGCCGCCTCCTGCCACAGTTGGTCCGTGAAGAAGCGGGCCATGTACTCCTCCACCCGCGGCCTGTCAAAGCCCCACATGTGGACCGTGGCTGCCTCTGTGGGCAGGCAGTCGGGCAGCTTCCCCGGACGGGAGGTGGCCAGTACCCAGCAGCCAGGCAGCAGGGTCCCCCGGCAGAGGCCAGAGAAGAGGGCAAGGGCCGGACTTGGCTCCTCAGGACCTTCCTTCTCCCTGCTGGAATGGGGGTGGAGGGCCTGGTCCAGCCCATCAAAGATCAGCAGGACTCCGTTAGCGTTCTCCTCCAGGTACTGGAAGACCGAGTCAGGGCCCGCCTCGGGGCTCAGGTACAGGTCAAAAAGGAGCTGGGGCAGCGTCAGGAGATGTGTGATCAGGTTGAGCTGGCGGAACTCGAAAAGGAACAGGGCCTGGAAGCGGTCCAGCTGGCCGTCGGCCCACCTCTGGCAGAGCCGGTGGGCCAGGGTGGTCTTGCCCATGCCCGCCTTGCCCAGGAGCACCGTCACCCTCGGGCCCTTGTCGGCCCTGGTGTTGAAGAGGTCCCGGATGCTCACATCAGTGCCGTCTTCTGCCTTGGGGTCCCCCAGGGTGGCCCCCTCCTGGGTGCTGAAGGGTGCCGTGGTCCGGCTCCACTGCAGGATCGGGGGGATGTAGGCCTGGTGGAAGGCAAGGGGTTGCCCTGGCCCCGGGATCCGGCTGCCATAGCGCCGCCGGGCGGAAGTCTTCAGCAGCTGCAGGTACCTCCTGGCCAGCTCTGCAGGGCGCAGGGAGAGGCATGAGGGCGGGAGGCCTCCCACCCCTAGATCCCCTCACCCCAGTACTGGCCGTTGGGAGCCTGCAGCCTCAGCTGTGTGTGCAAGGGGGTGGGGACTGGCAAGAACACACAATTCCTAGAAGGAACTGGTTCCACAGAAGCACTGGTTCTGGGGGCCATTTAAATGGGGAAGTCTGGCTGGAGGAGTGTAGATCACGGCTCTGTTTGTTTTGCAACAATATAAATGCTATAAAGTTGTCAGTGAGATGGGGGGGGGTTCCTTTGCAACATCTTCTTAGAACAACTTCTTAACTGTGTATCTGAGTACCCTGTTCTCCTCCCAATATTTCAGTTTTGTGACGCCCAGGGGTGAGTACTAACAACCTGTAGGCCTAGGCATTGGCCAATCAGAACTGGAGCTGGGCCCTTACTATGTCGGGCATTGACTTTCTAATTGCTGGATCCCTGGGAGAGCTTGGGTGGCCCAGGGGAAGAACCGGGGCCGCTGTCAGGGGATGCTGGGGACAGGTGGTTGAGAACAGGATTCTTCTGGACAACTGGTGGAGAATGAGAAAAATTCTGTCTTCTCTACTCCCTCCTGCCTGGCCGGTCCTCAGCAGCCCCCATGCCTTGTGGTGGTGGTGAGGGGTCTCCCTGGTATTCTGCCCATCTCTAAACTGGCCAGTGAGGGCCCAGGTCTGAGGTCATACTGGTCACCTCTGCTCTGCCCACCCAGGACCTCCAATCCATCTCTGTTGGAAGGAAGTCAAGAGTCGCTGGGCTCCTGGAGGCTTATCAGCAGGGCACAGAGTCCAGGATCTGTGTCCTGGCCTCAAGGCAGGTCCTTATGTCTGGGTCCTTCCCAGCCTTGATACCCACCTAGCTGCTGCTTCTTGCACTGCTTCGGGCGGGGTGAGGACCCACAGCTCTGATAAGGCCGCTTGAGGCCTGGAAAGAATGAGAGAAGAGTAAAGGGTGAAGTTTGGGGGCCTGGGCTGAGGGGGCACCGAGCACCTTTGGGGAGCTCCAGGCCACAAACAGGCAGTAGGCAGACAAATGTCGCCGCACCCAGGGACTGAGTGGAGGCAGGCAGCGGGCAGGGGCTGCATCAGTACCAGCTCTGTTTGCAGAAGTGGGTCCCAGGCCTGGGTGAGGGGCCCAGAGGCTCTGGGCTGGGGGATCTCCCAGTCCAGGATGCGGGGAGCTGGGCCCACAGCCAGCAGCCTCAGAAACACTCAGCCCGGAGCACCGAATGGCCTGGGACAGACCCAGGTCTGTCGAGGCTACTGCTGGTTAGAAAAGTGGACTTTCCAATGTGCTTGGCTGGGCCTGTGGCCTCCCTCTGGGGTCAGTGTGTTTTATCACCCTTATGTCACATCTCCCACACTTCCTCACTTCCCTTACTGGTTTCTCGAATTCTTGTCTGGTTGTGGATTGTCAAGAGTCACTTTAATGCCTTTCTGAAGAGGTTGGAAAAGGAAGACAGGAAGAAGGAAAAAAAGAAGGAACGGGAGAGAGAAGGGAGGGGAGGAGGAAAGGCAAGAGGACTTAGGGAAGAACGTGAAAGTAAAGCAGGATACTCCCACAGCCAGGCATCGATGATGGGTCAGAGCAGCCCCTGAGCAGGCCCCTCGCCCTGCCAGGTGTGAGGTTTCTTGGTGCTGGATTGCAGGGAGACTGAGGGATCCCAGAGAGGGACTGGAACCAGTTTGAGGGTATGTTAATGTTCTGTCAAGTCCTCTATCAATAAGGGACCCACTGGCTAAATATCATTCAGGTCTGGTCACAGCCATGTGATAATTATGCCACCTCAATGACACGGGCCAGAAGGGACAGGACTGAATGGTTTTGATCTGCTGGGATTATGGGGTGGATGTTTTCTGTTAAAGCCTGTTGATGTTACTGCCATGCACAGCTATAAGTAAAAAGCCCATACTTCTATAGAAATAAAGGTTCTGAGTGCACAGCCATCATCAGACACAATGGTGAAAGACAGAAAGCTTTCCCTTTAAGATCAGAAACAAGGCTGGGGCGCCTGGGTGGCTCAGTTGGTTAAGCGACTGCCTTCGGCTCAGGTCATGATCCCAGGGTCCTGGGATTGAGCCTGCATCGGGCTCCCTGCTGACAGGGGGCCTGCTTCTCCCTCTCCCTCTGCCGCTTCCACTGCTTGTGGTCTCCTGCTCTCTCTCTGCCAAATAAATAAATAAAATCTTTAAAAAAAAAAAAAAAAAAGATCAGGAACAAGGCAAGGATGACTGCTTCCACCACCTCTATGCAGCATAGTAGTAGAAAGTCCTAGCCAGAGCAATTGGGCAAGAAAAAGAAATAAAAGGCATCTAAATTGGAAAGGAAGAAGTAAAACCTGTTTGCAGAAGATAGGGTCTTACATGTAGAAAACCTTAAAAACTCCATGAAAAGGTTCTTTCGAACTGATAAATGAATTCAGCAAAATAGCAGGATACAAAGTCAACACACAAAAATGAGCTGCGTTTCTACACACAATGAACAACCTAAAAGGGAAATTATGAAACCAATTCCATTTATGAAAGCACTGAAAGAATAAAATGCTTAAACATTAACCAAGAAGGTGGAAAACAGCTTCTTGAAATGAAAAATACAAAACATTGTTGAAAGAAATTAAAGAAGGTGTAAATAAATGCAAATGCATCCCAGGCAAATGGCCTGGAAGACTTTAGATTGCTAAGATGGCAATCTTACCCCAAACAATCTACAGATTCAACACAATTCCCATCAAATCCCAATGACCTTTTCTGCAGATATAGGAAAACCGATCCCAAAATTCGTGAGGCTGACAAAATTCTAAAAAAACTCTTGAAAAAGGAACAAAGTTGGAGGACTCGCACTTCCTGATTTCAAAGCTTACTACAAAGCTACAGTAATCAAAACAGTGTGGCACTGGCATAAAGACAGACATACAGACCGATGGAATAGAATAGAGAGCCCAGAAAGAAAACTTCACATATACAGTCAAATAATTTTTAACGAGAGTGCCAAGTCCATTTAATGGAGAATGGACAATCTTTTCAAAAAATGGTGCTGGGAAAACTGGACACCCACACACAAAAGAATGAAGAAGGACCCTTATCTAACATCACATACAAAAATTAACTCAAAATGGATCAAGGACCTAGATATAAGACCTCTAGCAATAAAACTCTTAGAAGAAAACATAGGGCAAAAGCTTCACGACATTGGATTTGGTAATGATTTCTTGCATATGGCGCCGAGGCACAGGGAACACAAGAAAAAACAGACAAAACGGCTTCATGAAAGTGAAAAACATTTTGTGCATCAAAAGACACTATCCACGGAGTAAAAAGAGAACCTACAGAATGAGGGACATCTGCAAAACACAGATCTGAAAAGGGATTAATATCCAGAATATATAGAGAACCCCTAAACTCAACAACAGCAAAACAAACAAGGTGGTTAAAAAAAATGGACAAAGAACTTGAAGAGACATATCTCCAAAGAAGGCATAAGAATGGGCAATAAGCACATGAAAGGTGCTCAGCACCACCAATCATTAGGGAAATGCAAATCAAAACTACAATGAGATCAATACCACCTCACACCCATCACAAGAGCTACTATTAAAAAACAAACAAACAGAAAACAACAAGTGTTAGAGAGGATATGGAGAAATCACAACCCTTGTGCGCTGTTGGTGGGAATGCAAAATGGCGCTGCGGATGTGAAAACAGTATGAAGTGCCTCAAAAAATTAAAAAAGAATTACCATGTGACCTAGGATTCTAAAGATATACTCAAAAAGAACTGAAAGCAGGATTTTAAAGAAATATTTGTTCACCCGTGTTCACAGCAGCATTATTCACAATAGCTAAATTATGGCAGCAATCCAAGAGTTTATCAATGGATGGATGGATAAGCCAAGGGTGGTGTACACGACAATAGAACATTCGTCAGCCTCATAAAGGAAGGAAATCCTGACACCTGCTACAACATGGAGATACCTTAGGGACATGATGCTGAGTGAAATGAGCCCGTCACAAAATGATTCCACTTATAAAAGCTACTGAGAGTAGTCAAATCATAAAGACAGAAAGTAAAATGGTGGTTCCCAGGGGCTAGGGGAGAGGAGACTGGGGAGCTATTGTTCAATGGGGACAGAGTTTCAGTTTTCCAAGATGAAAAGGGTTCTGGAGATGGATGGTGGTGATGGTCACACAATAAGAGTGAATTTAATACCACTGAACTGTGCACTTAAAATGGTTAAGATAGGGGCACCTGGGGGGCTCAGTCAGTTAGGCATCTGCCTTTGGCTCAGGTCATGATCTCAGGGTCCTGGGATCAAGCCCCACGTCAGGCTCCCTGCTCAGTGGGGAGTTTGCTTCTCCCTCTCCCCCTCTCCACTGCTTGGGTTCACTCTCTCTTTCAAATAAATAAATAACATCTTTAAAAAACATGGTTATGTGTATTTTTGCCACCATAAAAAAAAAAAAAGAAAAAGGAATAAAGGTTCAGAGACTAGAGCGTGGCCCATGAATCATGAGGTGGTCACCATTTGATCGCTGACCTCTCTGTGTTCTACCCGAAAATCAGTCAGAGGTTGCCAGGGTGCGGACAGCAGTCCATGGGTCAGTATCAGCCCCAGGGCATCTGAATGATGAGGGGCCTGAGTCTGTGGGTCTGGAGGACGAGGCCTGAGGGTTGGGGACAGGGTGAGAACACGCTCAAGTAGACGGGATTGAGGCACTGCCCAAGGGCTGCCAACTTTCCGCTCAGGCAGAAAGCTCCAGCTTAGACCTCTGGGAACAGGTATCAGGACAGACCAAAGCCTTCAGGGGCACAGAAGGGGAGGAGGTGGGGCTAGGAGCCATGCAGGGGGGCAGGGGAATGTACAGATATATTGGGGGATAAGGAGGCTCGTTTAAGGGAAATGTCCATGCCCAGCCACCATCAGCCTCCTCTGGGCTCCAGGGAGAGACTTAGCATGCTCACCACCCCCCTCCTACTCCACACCCCCAGGCCTCACCGTGGTGGAGCTGAGAGGTAGGCTGGCTTTCTTCACCAGCCTCCAGCTGGCTGGGGAACCCTGAAAGAGACGGGGGAATGTGAGAGGCTATGGGGATGTGGTGGGAGGCTCTGGGCCCAGCTCTGGCCCCGTGTCTGGCTCAGGGCTCATCCGTCAGGGCGGGTCCCCATCAGGAGAGAAAATAAGGTCGACACTCAGCCATCTGTGGAGGTCCCAACTGGGGAAAGCAGCTGTGAGCACAAATGTGTGCATATATGCAGGTCCGGACATGGACAGGTCTGTGTGTGCACGTCTGCATGTGCACGTGTGTTTAGGCGTGTGTGTACATGTATTTGTGCACATGCGGGTGTGATTACACACACACATGTGCACTGTGAACCCCATGCATTCCCTACACTCTGCCCTGTGCTAGAGCTCTTGAGTGGGGTCTCACTTCCTCTCCAAGAACACTGTTACCCCTCAGCGTTCTGTTTCCCCATGATGCTGCGTAAGTAGAAGGTGCCAGGAAACACGCATGGAACTGAACAGAGTTCAAAGCACCTGCCCATCAGCAGGGGTCGGGGGGCTCTGCCCGTGGCTCTCCTGACCACGCTGCAGAAAGAAACCTCTAAGCATGATGGGGCCATTTGCAATTTCTTGGCTGGAAGGAGTCACTGGTCCTTTCTCTCCTTGTATCCAGCCTTCCTGGGCAACTAGGGTGAGGCCAGGTGGAAAGAAGGGGTCTTCCAGGTCCCTAGCCGATTTGGGGAAACTCAGGAATTTACTCTGGGAAGTACTCCGAAACACAGAATTTGGTTCCTGGCTTGACCATGTCATCTTTGTGTGACTCAGGTGGGTCCCAGCCTTCCCTGGGCCTCCCTGGCTCCCCATGACAGGGGGGCCAGCCGGCTGCTCTGTGCCTCTCCCGCCTGCCCTTACCGTCTCCATGGCCCCAGGTGCTCAGCAGCGGGACCTCCAGGTCCAGCGGTACGTCCAGCTCCATGCACACGCAATGGATGAAAGCCTGCCAAGTGGCCCGGCCATGAGCGTGCAGTCTTCTGAGTTGTAGGATGACCCCCTGTGTGGCATCCTGGGCCTTGTCCCCGGAGCTCAGCTCCATCTCGGGGAGGAAGAACTTCATCTTGGCATTCAGCCATTCTGGGTCTTTGCTGAGCAGCCTCACGAGCCAGCTCCACAGGTGCTCAGTGCCCAGCTGGAGGCTAACGAGGTCCATGAGGAGCTGGCCCTGCAGGGACGGGGTGGGCAGGTGAGCTGGGGAGCAGAGAAGTTGGGAGACAGGTGAGCCGGGAGGCAGGTGAGTTGGAGGACAGGTGAGTTGGGGGGTAGGTGAGCAGGGGGACAAGTCAGCTGGTAGGAAGGCAAAGGGGTAGTCAAGAACCACCTCCCACATCTGGGGGGCAGTAGATAGGCAGACAAGTGGTGTCTTTGTGGAGTCTCCCTGCCTGTGCCCAGGGATCAGTCCCAGAGAACAGTCCGCTTCTTTTGTACTCCTTAACTCCCTGCTTATTTGTGCCTGTGTCCTGGCTCTGGAAGGGTCCAGTTCATCCCCTGTGGATGGTCCCCTGAGGATGCTTTATTTTTTCTCATTTCCATGGACCTATTTGTGCTGTTCTCTATCTGAGCTAAGCTCATGGCAGAGACAACTAGTTGTCCCCACGCCCCCAATCTGTTCTCCACTTCTTCCTTAGTATTGGAATTCCTGAATATTTCCTGGTCATCTGGAATAAGCTCTATTTCCCAGCCTCCCTTGCAGTTAGAATAGGCTATCTTATTAAGTTTTGGCCAATGGGATAAAGGTAGAAGTGTTGTATATCCTTCTTTGCTTCCTCCTGTTGGTTGGGATGTCAAAGTGATGGTTGCACCTTGGGCAGCCATGCTGGATCATGAGGTGGAAGCCAGTGCGGAAGAAGGCAATGGGGAAGGCTTTCCACCTGTCCTGAACTTCTCTGACATGACAAGGAAATACGTTTCTATTCAAAGCACTATTGCTTAGGGCTTTCTGCTACTTACAGTGAAATTAAATGCTAGCTAATACAAACTATCTCTCTCAGCAAATTTTCCCCTTCTAAACTGGCACTCTCAAACCACCTGCCGGTAAGAATACCAATATAAGGCAAGGGGCACTTACATAGCAAAGCTTAAAAAATTTTTTTAAAAATTGATTCGGCAATTATTTTTCTAGCACTCTAGCCTTAGGAAATAATTATGGGTGTACATAAAAATTTTAATTACAAAGCTGTTTCACTGCAAGTTTATGTATAATAGATAAAAATTGGAAGCAACCTAAATGTCTAAAAATTGGGGATTTGTTAACTAACTGGTGGTCCATCACATGGTGGAATATGCTGTAACATTTCCAAATCTACTTTCTGGTATTATTTCCTTAAGAATAGTAGCAAACACTTAGAAAGCACAGACTATGGGCGAGGCACTGTTCTAAGTGCTTTATGTGTCTCATATAAGCCTCAAGACTGCAGAGACCCCACTTCCAACTCTGAAAAGAGTGGGAGGCTCACCCAGGAGGAGCAGTCTTACCAACTCTCAGAGGCTGGGGTGCAGGACTGTGCTTGACTCCCAACAAAGGCATGTGTCCCCAGTCCCCTCTGGCCACACCTTGGCAACTGTACTGAAAGCAATAGCTCCTCGCTCAGCCACAGAGCTTTAGGATTCATGAAACATGCTCACATCCATGGGGTAGGCAGGGATCACCATCCCCACTGAACAGATACGAAGACTAAGGCCGAGGCTGTTCCCAAGGTCATACTGCAAGTCCATGGCAGAGCCAGGCTCAGAACTGAGATTCCGTGCCTGTCAGGTCAGTAAATTTCTGAGGCCTTGGAGCCCTAGATGGCACCAGACAAGGACTAAGTCCCTGGACTTGGTGTTATCTTGGTCAGAGGGTGTGGTTATGGCCTAGGGCACAGCTTCTTTTCTGGGCTATGGTGTTCAAAGTCTATGATGCCCATAAAGAAATCAGCCAGGACAGCAAGGTGTTAGGTGGAAGTGAGGACTGTCTAGGTGGTATAATTCTGGGGAAGTCCTTTGCCCTCAAATGTGTCCACCCTGTCAGTCTGACACAATGCCTTTGTTTCTGCCATTAATGCTCGGTCCCCTTGGGGTAAGGCATTACGCTCTTTAAGGATAACCATCCGTGGGGGAAAAAGCACATTACATTATTATTGGTCATTGAGGCTTCTACGGAAAAGAGCCTTGGAGACAGAGGATAATAGCAGAAAGATCCTCAGCCCCAGAGTTAGGAGACTAGCATTCCTGACCCAGCTTTGTACCTAATTCTCTGTGGTAGGCATTAGGGCTGTTCACAGATACTCTCTTTCTCCTCTTTCTGGACCCATGGTCAGATGGCACTCTCCTGCCCCCTTGAAGTCAGGCATGGCCACAAAACTTGCTTTGGTCAATGAAATATGCTAAAGAATGACTCGTGTCACGTCTGTGCAGAAGTTTTAAAAGCCAATGTGCAAATCACAGTGTTCTTTCTTTTCTCTACCACAGGGACCAGCACTATTCCAGATCTTGGCTGCTCCTTTAGCCTGGGGCCAGCAAGAGGATAATGTAGACTCGAGGTCCTAGTTGACTGACAAGAGACAAGAAGTAGGAACAGAAATAAGCTTTTGTTGTCCTAAGCTACCAGGACATTGGTGGTTGTTATGAAACCATAAACTAGCCTATCCTAGCTGATACACTTATAGTCTGGCCTTGAGCAAGTCTATTCTCTAGCTGGGCTTCAGTCACACCATCTATAAAATGGGTAGACTGGATTCTGTCTCAAGGCTCTCCCTGATGTTCTGTGTCTGATGACCTTCACTCTCAAGCTGAATGGTGGCTAAGGGGAGGTTTGTTGTATGAGGGGCAGCCCAATGAGGTAAATCTGGATAGGGAACAGTCTTGGTAGGGAGTAGGAGGGGAGTGAGGGAGTGGGTGGGAGGGAAAGAGAGGAGGTAAAGGGTAGAGGTCACCTACTTGGCCTCCTGGTTCATCATAGATGTTCTAGGGTGTCTGCATAGATGGTCTCATGAGTACCTGAGCCAAGTCCTGTGCTCTGAGCTGGATTTGCAGGTTGTTTCCATAGGGTAGGTTCCTAAAGAGAGGACACAGGGCGCTCTCCTCAATATTCCAAATCCCAAGAGGAATGCTGTAGGGAAGGCACCAGCCCTTACCCTCCTCTCGAGACACACTGGAGGCATTCAACCTAGAAGAGTCCTCTTGTCCTCACACACAGATCTTATTCTTCCCCAACCACATCTCCTTTAGTCCCTGGACAGTGCACGGCCCAACCCTGTCTGGTGTCACCTCCTGCCACACGTGGCCCAGAGGGAGCCCCTATTTCTCCTCCAACTCGGACATTCGCCTTCCAGTGACTTGTGGCATCAGAGTAGATCCTTGGAATCCAGCAGACTTTTGGCAGCTAATTCATTTGGATGAAAACAGAATAATCCTCACCACTGATGCCAACTTCCTTTCCCAGTAAAACTCCCAAAAAGGTAAGATTTGCAATCTTCTTTCTTACTACATTTGAAGAATTTTTGAGGCAGTTGAGAATAAACATTCTCCTTTATTTTTTTTTAAAGATTGTATTTATTTATTTGAGAGAAGAGACAGAGAGCGTGAGAGAGCGAACATGAGCAGGGGGGATGGGCAGAGGGAGAGGGAGAAGCAGGTTCCCCGCTGAGCAGGGAGCCCACGTGGGACTCAATCTCACGACCCCAAGATCACGTCCTGAGCCGAAGGCAGATGTTCAACCGACTGAGCCACCCAGGCACCCCAAGAATAAACATTCTTCTTAATGAGAAAACCCAGAGCCATTGATCACTGCCTCACCAAGAACACAGTGAAATGACACCCTGGTGCACATGCCTAAGAGAGATGCCGTCTAACAATGCAGAATGGTCAAGAAGAACGGTGGCTGGAAAGTACGGGGAAGGAAGGAAGGAAGGAAGGAAGGCAAAAGATCAGCTGTGCACGGACTGTGTGTCTATGAAGGGAGGGATGGAACCGCGAAGTTCCAGAGCTTTAGATAAATCCACGTAAACAGGGAGCCTTCTAAACACAACAGAGGTTAACCACTGTCATTAGAAAGAAGAAAAGACAGGGGCTGGGTGGCTCAGTCGTTAAGCGTCTGCCTTCGGCTCAGGTCATGATCCCAGGGTCCTGGGATCGAGCCCCGCATCGGGCTCCCTGCTCCGAGGGAAGCCTGCTTCTCCCTCTCCCACTCCCCCTGCTTGTGTTCCCTCTCTCGCCGTCTCTCTCTCTCTGCCAAAAAATAAATAAAATCTTAAAAAAAAAAAAAGGAAAGAAGAAAAGACAGGTTTGTGGCCCCCCCCACCATTTATATGTTGAAGCCTACATTCCCAGTGTGACTGTATTTGGAGGTGGGGCCTTTTGTCCCTGGGTCATGAGGAGGGAGCCCTCGTGAGGGTTCAGGGAGCTTACAAGATAGAGGCAGGGGAGAGCCTGCTTCCTCTCTGCCCCCTGCCTCGCCAGGTACAAGGAGAGGGTGGAGCCATCTACAAAGGAAGACAGCCCTCCCCAGACACCGGATCTGCTGGCGCACTGAGCTTGGGACTTCGCAGCTTCCAGAACTGCGAGGAGCAAATGTGTGTTGTGTAAGCCACTCAGCCTAGAGTATTCTGTTACAGCAGCCCGAAATGACTACGACGAACCAGCCTGTGACCACAGAAAGTAGAAGAAAAAACCCCCTCTGAATTAATATGTGGATTTAAGGCAGTGTCACTTAAACTACAGCAGGGTACTTGGGACGACGTGATCCAATTACAGTAACAGTCATTTAGACAGAAAAGGGTAGATAGGACAAGAATTTATATGCCTCAAATATTTTGTAACAAACAGTTTAAGTTAGAACGAGATAAAAACGGGGGCGCCTGGGTGGCTCAGTCGTTAAGCATCTGCCTTCGGCTCAGGTCATGGTCCCGGGGTCCTGGGATCGAGCCCCGCATTCTCCCTCTGCCTCTCCCCCTGCTTCTGTTCCCTCTCTCACTGTGTCTCTCTCTGTCAAATAAGTAAAAAATCTTAAAAAAAAAAAACACAAAACTTTATGGAATGGTACTAAAAATAGAAAAAATTGGCCAAAGGAATGGAATGAAATTAGCTTCACACACACTTAAAACACACCCATTAATCAATGGTATTAAGAGAAGACATACGGAAAAATACATAGTATTAACAGACATGGTAATACAAGTGTTTTAAATTTAAGGAATTATTTTTATTTTATTTTATTTATTTGACAGAGAGAGAGACAGTGACTGAGGGAACACAAGCAGGGGGAGTGGGAGAGGGAGAAGCAAGCTTCCCGTGGAGCAGGGAGCCCGATGCGGGGCTCGATCCCAGGACCCTGGGACCATGACCTGAGCCGAAGGCAGACACCCAACAACTGAGCCACCCAGGTGCCCCAAGGAATTATTTTTTAATTTAGAATGAAAATGTTCTGTATGGAAAGCAGGTGGCATCTCACACTCCCACTGAAGGGCCATCATGAAGGAAAAGACAGTGAAAGCGTTGGTGAAGATGAGGAGAAATGGGAACTTTATATACTGGTGGTAAGGATGTGAAATAGAGCAGCCCCTTTGGAAAACAGTGTGGCAGGTCCTTAAAATGTTAACCACAGAGTGACCATAGAACCCAGCCATTCCACTCCCAGATTTCTCTCCAAGAGCAACGAAAATAGACATTCATGCAAAAATCTGTACACAAATGTTTGTTACCCGCAACAGCCCAATAGTGAAAGCAATGCAAGTGTCCAGAAGCTCATGAATGGAGAAGCAAAATATAGTCTACCTATACAGTGGGATATTATTCAGCAATAAAAGGGAGCAAAGTACAGATACACACTACAGCAAGGACGAACCATAAAAATGTTATGCCAAGCAAAAGAGCTCCAAAGTATATCATTGAGTAAATGCTTATTTGTGTGTATGTGTGTGTGTGTATTTGCATACACAGAGAACAACTCTAGGGCTACACAATAGACCAGGGACAGGATTTTGTCCAGGGAGGGGGTATGGGAGACCCAGGCAAAGGAGAACCCTCTACACTATACTCTTTTGAACCAGTTTTACATCCCAACTTCTTAATAGGCACATTTTTATTTAAAAAAATCCATAAAGACATTTACATTAAAAACTAGAAGGGGCACCTGGGGCCTCAGTCTGTTAAGCATGCGACTCTTGATTTCAGCTCAGGTCATGATCTTGGGGTTGTGGGATCAAGCCCCGTGTCAGGCTCTGCACTCAGTGTAGAGGCTGTTTGGGATTCTCTCTCTCCTTCTCCCTCTGCCCCTCCCCCCTCTTGCTTTCTCTCTCTTCTAAAATAAATAAAGTCTCAAAAAAAATTGAGTAGATGTTACCCCAATGTGTAAAGAAGATAAATCCATCGTGATAAATAAGCACAAGAAATGATCAGTGATGGCTCATAGAAATGGAAGTTCCCTCCATAAGGTTACATAATAAAACTAAAATAGAAGTAAGAAGGTAATCAATAAGGATAAACACGTACGTCAAGTATGACAGAGAGAGGCTAAAAATTCAAATCAAAAAGTAATTCATACCTACTGAAGACATTTTATTCTACTTTTTAGTTGAACGCTTGTGTGTGTGTTATGGGCACAGAACGACATTTGCACTGGAAAACGAGCTGAAGGAGGTGAACAGAAAGTGTAAAGAATATGGACTAGACGCCAGGCCAGGGCCTCTCGGCCTCCACTACTTCAGTTCTCACAACTCTATGTCTTGGATGCCCTGACACATTTAAAAATATCTAAGTCCCAAACAGCAATCCCGACCTCCCTCTCCCTGCCCAGACTTCCTGCTTCCACCACCACCCTCCCCACGTCCCTGAAGGGCTGCCTTCTGCTTCCTGGAGCTCAGGCCGAGGAGGGCTAACTTTTTCCATGTGGACTGCAGACTCTCACTTCCTCCACGGCTGCCACCTGAACCTGGCGCCACCATTTCTCACGTGGGTCCTTTGCACTGGGAGACCGGGTACCTCTTCTGCCCGCCCCAACGTCCTCCACGGAGGCTCAGAGTGTCCCTGTCAAGCTGTGGTCCATGGCAGGTGCCTCCATCTCGCAGAGCTCCCCCCGACCCCGAGTGAGAGCCAGAGTCCTTTCCAACGCTATCTGATGATTTGAACAGTTTTTAAAAAACCAAACATGACAACTTTATTTTATTTTTTAAGATTCTATTTATTTGACAGAGAGAGACAGAGCGAGAGAGGGAACACAAGCAGGGGGGAGTGGGAGAGGGAGAAGCAGGCTTCCTGCTGAGCGGGGAGCCCGACGTGGGGCTCGATCCCAAGACCCTGGGATATGGCCTGAGCTGAAGGCAGACACTTAATGGACTGAGCCACCCAGGCGCCCCCAAACATGACTTTAAAATTTCGTTTGTCGCTTATTTTTATTAACTTTTGGTATTTTATGTTCACAGTTGAGAAACTTGTTCATCTTGTCAAGAATGTTCAAACGTGAGGGGTGCCTGGGTGGCTCGGTTGAGTGTCCTACTCTTGGTTTTGGTCAGGTCATGACCTTGGGGTCATGGGATGGGGCTCCGCACCAGACTCAGTGCTCAGCAGAGTCTGCCTGAGATTCTCTCTTTTCCTCTGCCTCTCCCCCAGCATGCATGCTCTCTCTCTCTCAAAAAAAAAAAAAAAAAAAAATTCAAACAGTAGAGCACACAGTTGCATGTGATCTTTTCCTGTACTTAGAAATCTCATATCTTCACATTTAATTTATTTTGCTTCGTTTTTTTTCTCATTAGATTGGCCAGCTGCTGTCTCTTATGTTTAAAAAGACAAAACTTTCATTTCCATTTATCAATTCTGTGGAATTTTCTCTTTTTTAGTTTTATAATTTTTTTTTAATCTCCTGACTTCTCTTCCCTAATTTACTGAGACTGTTGCTCATTAAGCTTATGAGTTAGTTGATTGCTTAAATCATTTCTAGTCTTTTCATTTTATTTATTTATTTATTTATTTATTTATTTTTAAAGATTTTATTTATTTATTCATGAGAGACAGAGAGAGAGAAAGAGAGAGAGAGGCAGAGGGAGAAGCAGGCTCTCCGCTGAGCAGGGAGCCCGACGTGGGACTCGATCCCAGGGCCCCGGGATCATGACCTGAGCTGAAGGCAGACGCTTAACCATCTGAGCCACCCAGGTGCCCCTAGTCTTTTCATTTTAAAAAATAATAAGAGAAACCACTTTTGGCCAATTTCCATAAATTTATGTCAAGTTTATATCAAATTTACATTACTAGTAGATTATAATTATAATTTTGAAGTGAGTCATTTAATGGAGGGGTAAGTTATTCTTTCAACTTTTGCCATTAATTTTTTGTTTTACTATGCTGTACAAAGAATAAGTCCTATGCAATTTCTGCTTCGGGGAAGTATGTTGAGATTTCCCTTTTTTGCTTGGCATATGACAAATTTTAAAATATTCCATGACATTTGTAAAGCTATTCTTTTTCAATAAGTATGCATTTAAATTCCCCCAAATTATGCCAAAATAAAGTCTAGATGGGGCCAATATTTAAATGTAAAAAGTTAAACTCTAAAAGTACTAAAAGATTACAGGTGTTCAATTTACAACAATTCATGAAGCTGTACGTTGAATTTTCTGCATTTTTTCTACGTTATGATTTCACAACAAAGCAGTTAAAAATTTTTAAGTGCTAGAAGAAAAAACGGAAAAGTTTTAAAAATAATTTCAGAGTAGAGCGGGTCTAGCTGAGCATGACACAAAACTCAGAAATCATAAAAGAAAAAGGGAATGAAATTGATCAGGTATAAATTAGAACCTTCACATTGCCAAAGAACCCAACAAATAAAATGAAAAGACAAATGGCAAACTGGGAAGAATATCTGCAAACTGCATCACAAAGACATGAACGCTTTTACTATATCAAGAGATAGTGTAAATCAATAAGAAAAAGACCAACGACCTGACAGAACAGTGCGCAAAGAACCTGAACTGTTTACAGAAAAGGAAATAGGAATGGTTCTGAAGTATACATGAAAAGATGTTCAACCTCACAGGAAGGGAAATAAATACATGTTAAAAACTAAAAGAGATATATGGTTTCCCAGCTCTTAGATTGTCAAGGAAATTATATAGCTGGCAAGGTTATGAATTAACAGGCATTCGGATGCATTGCTAGTGGGAGTGTTTCCCAATACAACTTAATCTATAAAGATTGCAAATGCCACATAACCACACCTAGCCATTCCACGCTCACGTATTTATTCATCATGGGCAAAATAACATACGTTCAGGAACACTTAATGTGGCCTTGTTTATAGCAGTAAAAGATTGAAAAAACTCTAAATGTCCACTGAAAAGGAGCTGGTTAAATTATGGCACGTCCATGCGATGGAATTCCATGCAGTCATTAAAAAGGATGAGGCTGAGCGATGTGGGATGATACAGAATGGTGTCCATAACACTCGAGCACATTCCTCTGGCCGGAGTTATTTCTCACACTCAGCCCTGGTCTGGCCTGGCCTCATTTCGGTCCGGACCTCCTAACAGCTTCCCATCATCTCTCAGATAAAGTCACACCACGTTAACATGCCTGTCACAAAGTAGGTGCCTACACAGGAGGTGGCCAGGAAAGGTTCAAAGGATGAATAAACAAATGGTCTGTCACCATCGGGTTGCTGGCCACCTCCCGGCCCTCTCGCGCACCTGCCACCCCACCCATGGGACAGTACGCACGGCCCCGCCTCCCCGTCCTCCCTGCTCGGCACACCCTCTGCCTCCAACACCCTTACCCTTTCCTCCCACCGGGCAAACTCCTCCTCTGCCCCCAGCTCGACTCCGGGAAGCCTTCCAGGCTGCCTTCCCAGACCAAGCCATGCCCCCCCCCACTGCCCTTCACTCCTTAGCGTTCTTTTCTTTTTCCTCCATGCAGGTCTGGCCACTCTGCATTGTCATTTCCTCTCGGCCCACCAGCTTCCCTCTGCATGCCGGAAATAGCTTGGGGGCTGGGGCAGTGCCCGATTATGGATCAGAGCAGATGCCTTGCACCAGGGTCCTGGGTTTGAGACTCTACTAGTTGCCAGCTGTGTGGCTTTGGTCAGGTTACTTAGTCTCTCGGTACCTCAGTTTCCCCATCTGTAAAATGGGGATGTTCTAGATCAGGCTTCTAGAAGCAGAGCCCAAGACAGGGGTTCCTGCAAAAGTTATTTACTGAGAGGGTAAGGGAAGTCTTGCTTCAGACCAGTACACGGTGGGGGCCTGGGGGAGGTTGCTCTGGAGTGTGATCGATGCCACAGAGTCTGTCCTGTCCTGTCAAGGGTCAGGGAGGCTGGGCCGTTACACTCCCATATCAGTCAGTCGTTCGTTATGGGTCATGTCCAATGGATGGGGGAGGGACGTACCTCTGTATGAGATCATTGCTATTAGCCAAGGGTAATCCTTCCAGAAGGGTGCCGATGCTGGTGGCTTAGGCCCACGGTGGATGGGGGATGGGTGCACTGGCTGACTGAGGGGGAAGCAGGTGAGTGAGAGGGAGCACCATCAGAGTCCGCTACGGGCGTACTAACATCTACCAGGCAAGGCATCCAGCCCGCGAGAAAGGCCCAGAACACGTCGACTATGATTACAAATGGCGCTGCTGTTGTTTCCTCTGTAACCCCAGGCCCCAGCACAGGGTACGAGGAAGGAAGGGAGGGATGGCAGAGAGGACACGGCTCGAGTCACAGACTTCTGATTGCTGTACCTTTGGCTTCTTTGCTCTTCCTGACTCCCCAGGCTTGGATTATGGGGGAGCCCCCAGGAGGCTGCGTGGACCTGCCTTGTTGTCCACCAGCTTGTTGGGACCCGTCTCCTCGTCTCTACCAGGGGGACCCCACCTGCCTTTCCTGTGCCCGGGGGCTGGTGGGGAGGGTCAGGCCGACGGAAGCCCTGTCCCCACGGCACTGGCAGGCCTGGTTCTGCCCCTGGCTCCTGCACCGGAGTGGGAGAAGCGAGGACAGAAGGGGGCAGCTGAGGACAGCCAATGGGCAGAGAGGGACAGAGGTAAAAAGGGCTCATGTCTAACGTCAGCCCCAGAATGGCCATGGTCGGTGGGGCCACATGAAAGGCAAGCCCGTGGACAGAAATATCCCGCAACACAGAAAGGAAAGTGCTACGGAAGCTGGTTTCTCGGGACCACGTGGACAGTCAGGCTTGGCCACCCTGGGGTGACCCAGACCCACAGGGGCCCTCACGTCCTCTCAGAATGCCCCACGCCAAGCCCTGCCCGGGGTGACAACAGCGGCCCGGGGCCTCTGCCCTCCCCCAGGGATGGCTGGCTGCAGTCCCAGGCTTCAGAGGATGCTTGAGCCTCGGTGCAAAGGGAGATGGAGCTGGAAGAGGCCCGGCTGCGGGTCCGTGCCGGGCCCATTTTATAGACGGGGAGACTGAGAGGCCTTCACGGCAAATTCGCAGCACAGGCATGGCTGGACTGACCGGGTGGGCTCTTTCTGGGAGGCTGATGCAGCCCCACCCCAGGAATGGCCCCCCTCTCATGGGGGGGTGCTCCAGAGCACTCAGCTGCAGAAAGATGTCAACAGCCATTTCCTCCCTCACCCACAAAAGCTGGCGGAGCAGGAAACAGGGGTCCTCGACGCAGCACATTTCCGCGGGGGGATGATGACGTGGGTTGACTCTGCCTTTGAAAACCATCCTCTTCATTGTCCTCACAATGTCAGGGTCCCCCAGGACTCACACTTGGTCACAGGGCTTTATTGGTGCCGAGGCTCCCAGTGGCGAGGAGATCTGCCAGGCCACGGCTAGAGAGCCACAGAACTGGCAGTTGAGCAAACATCCCCTGGCCCTGGAGCCCTCTGGGGGGATGGAGTGCGAAGCTGGGGGCTGGGGAGGGGCCCAGAGAGGGCGGAGCAGCCCAAGTCTGCACTCTGGGCCTCAGGCCCCGGCTGTCCCTGTCCCGCATCCAACGAGGTCTCTCTCTTCTCGTCACTGCAGACTGGGGAATCTGGATGCCAGCCCATATCACCGCTTTAAGTCACCTCCTTCACCCCCACCACCTTCCTGCTCAAAAGGCTTGGTCTTTCCACCAAAGGACCCCCTAGGGTTTCCAGATGCACCCTCCTCTGGGACCAGGGTGCCCTAGAGCCAGCAGGTGACCAGGTAGTGGCCTTGCCTCTCCTGTTCAGCCCTGGCGGTTTGGGCCCAGCACCCACACGAAGCGGCTAGTGAGGCTTCCACGGGAAGGCTTTCACCCAACACGTTCCCGGGATCTTCAGGCCAGGTCTGGGGCTCCCAAACTCGTTTGCACATTCGAATCACCTGGCGGGGGGGCTTTCAAAAATTCCAACGGGCCCTACCCTGGACCAATCACAGCATCATCTCTCGGGGTGAAACGTAGGCATCTGTACCTTCTCGTGTGCTGACAAGCTTGGGAACGAATGTTCTAGGCATGATGACACCCAGCTCTCCACTCCCAATTGGGGGAGAATGGTTCTGTGTTCCCTCGCACTTGGCGCCCTGCCTCTCCAGCAAACCAGAACCAAGTGATTCTTGCCCTCTGAAAGGTTGGGGACAGGAAAGCCACCAAGATGGCCTTTAGATGAAACCCTGCGGTGTCTCCCAATGACTAACACTTCCGCCTCTGGCCTGCTCCTTGGCACCTCGTGCCCCACTCTGTGGTTCCGTCAGCCGCTCTCACCCAGGCCCCAGCTCAGCACAGCTACACCCACTGGAAACAAAGCCAACGTCTGGAAATCCCCTCTTTACTTCCAACCATGCAGTTGTGAGGATCCCCGAGGAATATGGTTTTGGAGTTCTGGGGGACACAGTCAGACACAGAAGGGTAAACACCATATAATCTCACTTACATGTGGAGTCTAAAAAGCCAAACCAAACCAACCAACCAACCAACTAACCTAACAAACAAAAGATACAGAGAACAGATTAGTGGTTGCCGAGGAGTGCTGGGGGGGGTGGTGGGCAAAATGGGGGAAGGGGGCCAAAGGGTACAAACTTCCAGTTATAAAGTAAATATATCATGGGGATGTAATACACAGCAGGGTGACTATAGTTAATAATACTCTATCGCAGGGGCACCTGACTGTCTCAGTTGGAAGAGCATGCGACTCTTGATCTTGGGGTTGTGAGTTCAAGCCCCATGTTGGGTGTAGAGATTACTTAAAAAATTAAAAAAAAAAAAATCTTAAAAAAATTTAAAAAATAATACTCTCTTGCATATTTGAAAGTTGTTAAGAGATAGATCTTAAAAGTCCTCAACACCAGAAAAAATTTTTTGTTAGAGTGCAGTGATAGATATTAACAATTATTGTGGAGATCATTTTGCAATGCATGTAAATATCAAATCATTATGTTACACACCTGAAACTAATATAATGTCACATGTTAATTATACCTCAGTGAAAAATGAAAAAAAAATTTTTTTTTGAGAGAGACTGGTGGGGGAGGGGCAGAGGGAGAGGGAGAGAGAGAATCTCAAGCAGATTCCATGCCCAGCACAGAGCCCATCGCTCGATCTCACAACTCTGAGATCATGACCTGAGCTGAGATCAAGAGTTGGACGCTTAACTGACTGAGCCACCCAGGTGTCCCCAAAATGAAAAAATTTTTAAATAAATAAATAAAATAAGACCTATGCTGAATCCAGAGACTTTTTCCTAACTGAAGCACCATACTATCTTCAACAAATAATCTTCTTTCCATAGGAAATTACCATTTCCATAGATATTATTTTTCTGCTTATAAAATATAATCAGTCATTTGAAAAGTTCTAAACATTGCAGAAATATGTCAATTGAAGTTTCTATCTCACGATCTCACCCTTTAGGGAGAAGTACAGAATTTCTAAGTCATTTTATGCACATTTGAGGCCATTTTTGCCTGATCTGAGACTCAGAAAACCATTTCCTTAAAATTTTTCTAAGAAGCATCTCACATTTAGCTTTGTTTTCTAAAGTAGTGCTCACCATGAACAGAAGATAACCCTCAAAAAAAAGAAAAACAAACAAACAAACAAAGTAAACAAACCCAAAATGACACTGTTGAAACAGAACCAGAATCATTGCCTGAACTGGGGCCTGGCCTCCCGTTGCTGAAAAGAAGACCACAAGTGTGAGAAGCATTAACTCAGCACCAACTGAGACTTTCTCCTTGACTAATCTGGAAGGATTAAAGAGAACTGAAAAGAAGATAACCTTCTCCCTTTATGACTCAATTTACATGAATGCCCTAACTGCACACCTCCTAAAATCATCTTGTTGACTCCTACTGGATAAGTCTCTGTTTGGGGAAACAGTGACTCATCCATTTCAAGAAGAGGATCCTGAGGCCCAGAAATGCACAGAACACCTTCAAGACCGCAGGGAAAAGGCTACCATGAAGACACATAAGTCAGAAGCTATTTCTTTCTACAACCAGAGGCCACAACAAGACCTGAATGTCTCAGAGTCCCAGCTCCCCAGGGTCTGAATGCTCCCTCCATTTCCCATGAGGGGCAGAAAGAACCACCAAGGCATGAGGCTGATGGGGGTTGGGGGTTTGGTGATGGTATGGGCTCCACCCCTCCACCAAGGAGATGGGTGTTGGGGGCATCATGTAACTTTCCAGCTACCTGCAGCTTCTACGTCTGCATAGTATTTTAGGAGAGAAATTTAGAAACGTGGTCTCAAATACTTTAAAAATAAAGGTCGAGGAGAGGATGCTGGGAAGATGGCAGAGTAGGAAGCACCAGGACTTTGTCTCCCCACCGAGAACACAAGTGCACGTGCCCAATCCGATAGAACTGTTCTGGAACTCTGGGGTCTTTGAATGCTTGCCACTTCCAGGTGAACACATTGGTGGTAAATTGGGGTTAATTTCAGTCAATTCTAGCTATAAGCCCAGTAGCAGTTATCCATACCCCAGACCCAGCCACATGGCAGACAGAGAGCTGTGCATATGTTCCTGGGGCAGCTTGCACACAGCTTACAAGAATCGGGGTGAGTAAAAAGGACCTTGTCCTCCAAATATTGGAGATTTGTGCTCTGCTCGCTGATTATTGCTTCTGATCACAGAGGTGCAGAAAGAAAAGGCAGGCAGTCCTTGTTGTCAAATCTCCCCTCACTGCTGCAAGACTCTCTCCCTCCAGTTAAACTCTCAGGAGATTGAAAGGGCCAGATCCCTTTGTTCCCACCATTATTCTCCCCTTTTCCCCTTTCTGGGGCTAGGCATTAAAGACTAGGACATTCAAAAATGACTGCATATAAGGAGAAAATTAGAAAATGACCATATATGCCCAAGGAAAACTCAGAAAAGACACAGGAAGACGTTAAGTTTACACCTCAGATATCCTCCGCACAGAGACAGCCCAGAACAATGCAAAAACCGACACGATAAACAGAAACAATAACAAAAACCCAGCAAACTGTGGGGATAGAGAGAACCTGATTTTCAGAGTTACCACATTATTACATTCAAATATCCAGGGTTCAACCAAAAAAATCACAAAGCATATGAAGAGACAGGAAATTTCGTATGACTCATTCGAAGAAAAAAAAAAAAATCAACCGAATCTGTCCCTGAGACAATGATTTTAAAACAACTGTCTTAAAGAGGCAGCCGCCTGGCTCAGTCACTGGAGCATGCAACTCTTGATCTCAGAGCTGTGGGTTTGAGCCTCACTTTGGGTATGCAGACTGCTTAAAAATAAAATCTTTTTTAAAAAACTGTCTTAAGTGCTCAAAGAACTAAAGAAAGTCAAGAAAACGATGTATTAACAAAATGAAAATATCAATAAAGAGAAAACTTAAAGAGAAATCAAAAAGAAATTCTGAAGTTGATGAGTACAATCCCTGAGATGGAAAATTCACTGCAGGAATTCAAAGGCAGATTTGGACAGGCAGAAGAATCCGTGAACTTCAAGACAGGACAATAGACATTACGAACAAAAAGAAAAAGATTGAAAAAAAGCAAAACAGAGAGGAAAGCAAACTGTAAGAGACTCTTACCTCTAGGAAACAAACTGAGGGTTGCTGGAATGGGGTGTGGGGGGGGGGATGGGGTAACTGGGGGATGGGCATTAAGGAGGGCCCTTGATGGAACGAGCACTAGGTATTATATGCAACTGATAAATCACTAAATTCTACCCCTGAAAATAATAATACACTACATGTTAACTAAATTGAATTTTTAAAAATATTTTATTTATTTATTTGTTTGTTTATTTATTGGAGAGAGAGCGCAAGCAGAGTGAGAGAGCAGGAGCAGGGTGGGGGAGGGGCAGAGGGAGAGGGAGAAGCAGACTCCCCACTGAGGAGGGAGCCTGATGCGGGGGCTTGATCCCGGGATGCTGGGATCATGACCTGAGCAGAAGGCAGATGCTTAACTGACTGAGCCACCCAGGCATCCCCTAAATTGAATTTAAATTATAAAAAAAAAAAAAAAAAAGCTGAGAGAGTTCATCACCACTAACCCTGCCTTACAAGAAATGCTCAAGGAAGTCCTGCAGAGTAAAATGAAACGACACTACACAGTATTTTGAAGCTGTATGGAAAAATAAAGATCTCCATAAAGGTTAATACATAGGCAATTATAAAAGCTAATATTACTGTAAGGATGGTTTGCAACTATACTTTTTGCTTTCTATGGGATTTAAGAGCCTAATACATTTAAAAAAAAAATTATTAGCATAAAAGCTAGTCCCGTTGTAACTTTGGTTTGTAACTCTAAATCCTGTTTTCTACATAATTCAGGAAACTAATGCATTTAAAGGAATTATTAGTTTATGTTTTGGGGCACGCAATATATAAAGATGTAATTTTGTGACATCAACAACTAAAAGGAGTAGGGACAGAACTGTAAAGAAGCAGAGTTTTTGTATGTTACTGAAACTAAGCTATTATAAAATCAAATTAGAGTGCTGTAACTTTAGGACGTTAAATGTAATCCCCATGGTAACCACAAAAAACACAGCTATAGAATATACACACAAGGAAATTTAAAAAAATTTAAACATTTCACTACAAAAAAATTAACTAAACCTAAAAGAAGACAGAATGAGGGGAGTGAAGGACAAAAAAGCTATAAAGCATATAAAAAACAAATAGCACAATGACAGAAATAAGTCCCTCCTTATCAGTAAATACTTTAAATATAAATGGATTCAACTCTCTAATCAGAGATTGGCAGAATGGATAAAACCACATGATTCAACTCTATGCTGTCTATAAGAAACTCACTTGAGATACAAAGACAAAAACAGATTGAAAGTAAAAAGAAGAAAAAGATATTCCATGCAAATAATAACCAAAAGAGAGTAGGAATATCACAGAAAATAGACTTTAAATCAAAAAAGGTGTAAAGAGACAAAAAAGGACATCATACAATAATAAAAGGTTCAATACAACAAGAAGATATAATAATTACCAACATTTATGGGGTGCCTGGGTGGCTCAGTCGGTTAAGCATCTGCCTTTAGGTCAGGTCATGATCTTGGAGTTTCTGGGATTGAGTCCTGTGTTGGGCTCTCTGCTCAGCAAGGAGTCTACTTCTCCTTCTCCCTCTGTGCTTGCTCTCTTTCAAGTAAATAAAATCTTAAAAAGATAATTATAAACATTTACATATCTAACAACAGGCCATCAAAATGGAGAAATAGACAGTTTTACAGTAATAGTTGGAGATGTCAATGCCCCACTCACAATAATAGAACAACCAGAAGAAGCAAAGTAAGGAAATAGAGGACCTAAGCAACACAATAAACCAAGTAGATAACAGACATACAGAACATTCTACCCAACAAGAGCATATACATTCTTCTCAAGTACACACACAACATTTCCCAGGATGGACCATATTTTAGGCCACAAATTAAGTCTCAATAGATTTTGAAAGATAGATATCACACAAAGTATCTTCTCTGACCATGAGATGAAATGAGAAACCAGTAACAGAGAAAAAACTGGAAAATTCACAAAATTGTCAAAATTAAACCACAGATTTTTATTTATTTATTTTTTAAAGATTTTATTTATTTGTCAGATAAAGAGAGAGAGCACAAGCAGGGGGAACGGCAGACAGAGGGAGAAGCAGACTCCCCACCGAGCAAGGAACCCGATGCGGGACTCGATCCCAGGATCCTGGGATCATGAGCTGAGCCAAAGGCAGATGCTTAACCGACTGAACCACCCAAGCATCCCATAAACCACACACTTTTAAACAATCAATAGAGCAAAGAAGAAATCACAAGGGAGATTAGAAAATACTCAGAGATAAATGAAATAAAAAACACAACACACCAAAACTTATGGGACACAGCAAAAGCAATTATAAGGGAAAAACTTATTGTTGCAAATGCTTATATTAAAAAACAAGGAAGGTCTCAAACCAACAGATTAACCTTACAATTTAAGGAACTAGAAAAAGGAGAACAAACTAAAAGTAAGACCGCCAGAAAAAAGGAAATGATAGTATTAGAGCAGAAATAAATGAAATGGAGAACAGAAAAACAATAGAGAAAAATCAATGAAACCATAATTGGTTCTTAAAAAGATCAACAAAATCAACAAAATTTTAGTTAGATAGACTAAGAAAAAAAGAGAGAAGATTCAACCTACTAAAATCAGAACTGAAAGTGTACCAATTCTACAGAAAAAAATAAGGATTATAAGAGAGTATTATGAACAATTGTATGCCAACAAATTGGAAAACCTACATAAAATGGAGAAATATCTAGAAACACACAACCTGCCAAGACTAACTAAAAAAGAGTAGAAAATCTAAGAAGAGCTGTAGCTAATAAGGAGATTAAATCAGTAATCCAAAATCTCCCACCAAAGAAAAGCCCTAGACCTGATGGTTTCACTGGTGAATTCTACCACACATTTAAAGAAGAACTAATACCAATTCTTCCCAAACTTTCCCAAAAATGAGAGAGGAGGAAACACTTCCTAACTTACTCTATTAGTTCAGCATAACCCTGATACTAAAGCCAGACAAAGACACTATAAGAAAACTACAGACTAATAATATCCCTTATGAACATTAGTGTGAAAATCCTCGAAATACTAAACTGAATGCAAAGCCTATTAAAAGGATCATACACTGGGATGCCTGGGTGGCTCAGTCAGTTAAGTGTATAACTCTTGATTCTGGCTCAGGTCATGATCTCAGGGTCATTGAGATCAAGCTCCACATTGAGCTCCCCACTCAGCGGGGAGTCTGCTTGAGATTCTCTCTCTCTCTGCCCTCCTTGGCCCCCACCCCCATGCCTGTGTGCGTTCTCTCTCTCTCTCAAATAAATAAATAAATAAATAAATAAATAAGTAAGTAAGTAAGTAAGTAATTAAAATAAAAAGGGGATTAAACACCATAACCAATGGGATTCATTCCTGGAATGTAAGGATGGTTTAACACATGAAAATTGATCAATGCAATACACCACATCAACAAAAGGAAGAGAAAACACAAATGATCATCTTGATTGATACAGGAAACGCATTTGCCAAAACTCAACAACCTTTCATTATTTTTTTTTAAAAACTCGACCAACTAGGAATACAAGGAAACTACCTCCACATAAGAAAAGTCAAGTATGCAAACTCACAGCAAATATACTCAACGGTGGAAGACTGAAAGCTTTTTCTCTAAAATAAGGAACAAGACAAGGGTGTCTACTTTCCCCAATTCAATATAGTAGTGGAATTCTTAGCTAGAGTAATTAGGTAAGAAAAAGAAATAAAATGCATCTACATCAGAAAGGAGAAAGTAAAATGATCTGTTTGCAGATGATATACAATATTCTTCTATGTAGAAAAACTGTTGGAACTAATACAAGAATTTGGCAAAGCTGCAGTATACAAAGCCAACACACAAAAACCAGTTGCATTTCTCTACACAAATGATGTCGAATCTGGAAGGGCAATTACAAAAACAATTCCATGCACCCTAGCATCAAAAAGGATAAAATACTTATAAATTAACCAAGGAGGTGAAAAACGTGTACATCGAAAACTATAAAACACTGTCGAAAGAAATTAAAGGCATAAATAAATGGAAACACATTATAGGTTCATGGATCGGAAGACTTAATACTGGTAAAATGTCAATATTATCCAAAGCCATCTACAGATTCCACATAATCCCTACCAAAATCCCAATGATTTTTTTTTTTTTTTTGCAGAAACAGAAAAACCCATCCTAGAATTCATATGGAATCTCAAGAGACCCCAAATGCCAAAAGAATCCTGAAAAAGAAGAACAAAACTGGAAGACCCATAATTCCTGATTTCGAAACTTACTACCAACTAAATCAAAACAGTGTGGTATTGGCATAAAAACAGACATAGAGCTGACTCTTGAACAAGATGGGTTTGAACTGCGTAAGCCCATTTATACAGAAAATTTTTTCGAGAAATACAGTACTGTAAATGTATTTTCTCTTCCTTATGAATTTCTTAATAACATTTTTTTCCCTCTAGCTTCCTTTATTGTATATGTAATACAGCATATAATACATGTAACACACAAAGTATGTGTTAAACGACTGTTTCTATCATTGGTAAGGCTTCTGGTCAGTTGTCTGCTATCAGTAGGTAAGTATTTGGAGAGTAAAAAGTTATACAGGATTTTTGACAGCCTGGGGGTCAGCACTCCTAACCCCCACATTGTTCCAGGGTCAACAGTATAGACCAATGGAATAGAAAGAAAGTCCAGGAATAAACCCTTGCATATATGGCCAAATGATTTTTGACAAAGGTGCCAAGACCATTCAATGGGGAAAGGACAGTCCTGTCAATAAATGGTGCTGGGCAAACTGGATATCCACATGCAAAAGAATGAAGTTGGACCCTTACTTTACACCACATACAAAATTCACTCAAAATGGATCAAGGGCCTAAATATAAGACCCAAAACAATAAAACTCTTAGGAGAAAACACAGAAAGCTGAACCACAATGATTTGGCAATGATCTCCTCTTACCCAAAGGCACAGGTAATCAAATATATATATACGTATACACACACAAATTGGACTTCATGAAAATTTTTAAAATTTTGTGCATCAAAAGACACTACCACAGAGTAAAAAGGCAACCCAGGAATGGGAGAAATTATTTGAAAAACATGTATTTGACAAGGGATTTATAATCAGGATATATAGAGACTGCCTACAATTCAGTAACAAAACTAAATGCCTGGATCTGAACAACAAAAAGACCAACAACTCTATTCAAAAATGGGCAAAGGACTTGAAGAGACATTTCTCCAAAAAAGATATACGAATGGCCAATCAGCACATGAAAGACGCTCAGCATCACCAATCCTTAGGAAATGCAAATCAAAACTACAACAAGGTGTGCCTGGGTGAGAACACACACATCATGGTCCGCCCCCCGCATCGCATCAAGCTCCCTGCTCAGCGGAGAGTCTTCTCCCTCTCCCTCTGCCCCTTCCCATGCCTGTGCACACACGCACTCTGTCAAATAAATAAAATCTTAAAAAAAAAAAAACAACTAGAATAAGATTGATACCACCTCACACCCATTAGGATGGCTACTATCAAAAAACAGAACAAAACAGAAAACAACAAATACCGGCAAAGATGTAAAGGGGCACCTGGGTGGCTCAGATGGTTAAGCGTCTGCCTTCGGCTCAGGTCATGATCCCAGGGTCCTGGGATCGAGCCCCACATCGGGCTCCCTGCTCCACAGGGAGCCTGCTTCTCCCTCTCCCTCTGCCTGCCGCTCCCCCTGCTTGTGCTCTCTCTGTCTCTCTGTCAAATAAATAGATAAAATCTTAAAAAAAAAAAAAAAAAAGATGTAGAGAAATTGGAACCCCTGTACACTGCTGGTGGGCATGTAAAATGGTGCAGCTGCTACGGAAAACAGGATGGCGATTTCTCAAAAAAATTAAAAATGGAATTACCATATGACCCAGCAGTTCCACTTCTAAGCATATACACAAAAGAACTGAGAGCAGAGTCTCAAAGAGGTGTTTATACATCCATGTTCACAGCAGCATTATTTGTAATAGCTAAAACACGGAAGCAACCCAAGTGGCCATCAGTAGAGGAATGGAGAAGCAGAATGTGGTATATTCATACAATGGAATATTATTTAGCCTTAAGCAGGAAGGAAATCCTGCAATATACAACATGGCTAAAGCTTGAGGATATTATGCTAGATGAAATAAGCCAGTCATGAAAAGACAAACATTATATGATTGCACTTATATGAGGTACATAGAGTATCCAATCCATAGACACAGAAGGAAAAATGGTGGTGGCCAGGGGCTGGGGAGGGGGGAATGGGGAGTTACTGGGTAATGGGCGTAGAGTTTTGGTCATACAAAATGAGAAGAGTCTCCGGGATGGATGGTGGTGATGGTTGGAGAGCTGTGTGAATGTGCATAGTATCACTGAATATTTTCAGTGGTTAAAATGGTTAAGATGGTAAATTTTATGTTATGTGCCTTTTAACTTCATAAAAATAGTCTACATGTTCCTTTGGAAGTCCACGTTGAGAACGTAGCCTAAGGAAACAATCCAGAATGTGAGCAAAGCTCTAGCTACCAGGATGTCCATCACAGTGCTGCACGTCAGCGGGGGCTGCCCGACTCTTGCGGACACACATAAACTGGTTCAGCCACCAGGCCACCTGCAATTCCCATGGCCTCGGGAAGGTTAGGGCCCCCAACCCAGGTCTCCGCCCAGGGGAGGGAATAGGAGGCTGTAGTGACGAGGTCTCCTCCGGGGGGCGGCTCCTGCTGCAGGTCCAGCCTTTTGTTAAATTACATGCACAAAATTAACTTGCAATAAGCATGCTGAGCACAGAAGACTCCAAACAAGTCCTCCTTCTTCCCTTGCTCCTTCCCTCCTCTTCCTCCTCTCCTCCTCCTTTTTCTTGCCATTGTCTCTGCCTGGTTCCCTCTTCCTCCAGACATCAACATGGTTCATGGCCCCCTGCCTCACACCTCTCAAGTGTCCCGGGGCCCCTCATGGGAGGGCCGTGCCTGGCCTCTCCAAACACAACCATTCCTGCACCCCCAGGGTGCCCACCCTCTCGCCTAACTTGTCTTTCTTCCCTGCAGTCACATATCTGTGACTTGTTTATTATCTGTTTCTGTTGGCACATCCGTGAGACTTGTCATGTTCTCAGCTGTAACCCAGTGCCCAGCACAGGACCTGACATGTTCTGGAAACTCTGTGCTGAGTAGGCTAATGATTGCTGGGCGGAGCCAGGCGGGAATCGGTGCTGTCAATGCCCACCTCCTGTGGAGTAAGGGGCATCACCCCACCAAGAAGTTTCTGTGTGTGTGTGGGGTGGGGGGCTCCTCCCTGCGTGGCCTAGCCTCTCTCCACCTTCCCTCTCTCCTCCCTTCTCTTGGGAGCAAATACAGCACCGCACCCCGAGCACCCCCACCACACTCAGAGGCGCCATGCAAAGAGCCTGCCCGGCTCACTGCGTCCCGGCTCCTGCTGGCCACTTGGCCCACAGGCCCCACCCGCCCCAAGCCTAATCAAGGTATTTTCCCAAAACTACTTCCCTTCCTGAGACCAATCTGGTGGGTCCTGTGGGAAGAATTAAAATGTCACATTTTGTGTGTGTGTGTGTGGTTTTTTTTTAATATATAAAACAGAGGACACAGTCCATGTGTAGCAGAAGAAAACAAGACCCAATCTAAATGCTTAAAAAGGGTAGATATGGTTCCACCATCCTATGGACAAGTATGCAGCCACTTAAAATGCCAGTATACTCATATTATAAAGAGTTTCCCTAATATGTACAGTGCTTTTACAACTAAATAGGAAAAAGACTACCAATCCAATGGAAAAGTGGAAAAAGAATATGAATAGACAGGCTATGGAAAATGAGCTACAAATGACCCTTAAATATTTGAAAAGATAAGAGAAATGGTGGGGGGGGGGGGAAGACATCATTATTCATCTCCCAGGTCTGCAAATAGGGAAAAGTTTGATACCACGCATGTTGGGGCAGGTGTGGGAAGCAGGCCCCCTCACACGTTGCTGCTGGGAATGAGATTTAGTCCAACACTTAAGGAGGGTAATTTGCCATATTTGTCAAAGTTCAAACTGCGTATTTCCTTTGACCTTGCAAATCCATTCCTGGATGTCTGTTCATCCTCCCTCCTGTCCCCATTCTCCCTCCCTCCCTCCCTCCCTTTCTTTCTTTCAAGATTTTATTTATTTATTAGAGAGAGAGAGAGCGTGTACACGTGTGCAAGCAGTGGGGAGGGGCAGAGGGGAAGCAGACTCTTCGCTGAGCAGGGAGCCCAATGCGGGGCTCGATCCCAGGACCCTGAGATCATGACCTGAGCCGAAGGCAGACGCTTAACTGACTGAGCCACCCAGGCATCCCTCCTGGATGTTTTTCTTAAAGACTTATTCTCACATATGCAAACATGATGCTTAAACAAAGATATTCATTACAGCACTGTTTGGGATAGCAAGAGATTGGAAACAACCTAAATGCCTAACAGTAGTTAAATTAATTATAGCACAACCGTATAATGAAATACTCTGTAGCTGTTAAAAAGAAAAAAGCAGATTTTTTGTTTTGTTTTGATGTGGAAAGATTTCCAAATTGCATTAAATTTTTAAAAAGATAAAAAACACTATATAGAGTATATCACCATTTGTGAGAACGGGGATATCTATATCTATCTATCCATATCCATGTTTGTAAAGGCCCACCTGAATGATCTTTGGAAGGAGATATAAGAACCTGATAACATTGGTGCTTTCAGGGAGGGTAATCAGGTGGCTGGGAGACAGGGGAAGGAGGGAGATTTACTTTTCATTATACACCTATTTGTATGTTTTATATTATTTTACTATATGAATGTGTTAGCTACTCAAAATGAAATAATTTCAAAAATGATATATGATGTACTTTTCCTTTAATGGGTAATTCCATTTTATTCAGTTTAAAAAGTATAATTCCATTTTGGTTTTTATGTATGAGTCCATCAAAAAATATGAATATCCACACATAGAAAAAAGACTGGAAATCAAAGTGCAAACAGAGGTTATCTGAGGTCAAGCCAGTGTTCCCTCAGGTGCTCTGAAGTTCTCCTTTGCTAAATGTCAGAAGCATCTCAGGGAGAAGGGCTGCTAAAAACCTTTCTGGGGAAGACTCCTGTGTCTGAGAATTTATCGGAAGACTCTGGAGTGACCCAAAGGATGGAGCAGGAGTCCCATCACAGAGAGTCAGGCTTGAAACAAGCAGGATAAATGAGTGAACTCACATTTCCCCACGACTCTCATCTCTCCATCCCAGGAAAATGACTGGTTTCATGCCCTGGTCAACTAGAGAGAAAGGATGATCACAGAGCAGAAGAAGAGTCTGGGATCAGAGATGGCCAGAGGAACTAAGCTCACACCCACCTCCACCCTCGATTCACAGACGGCTGAAGAACACTTAGGGCTTCCCAAAGGAACAGAATGGGGATTCACGCCAACTTTACTCAGCTCTCAAGGACCCAAGTACCCCCAGATAGCATATGGGTGACACAATCATGCCCAGTTTACAGGTAACAAGTCCCACATATAACCAAGTGCTTGCCTGCCCCATCACTTCTACAATGGTTTTAAGTACAGTGTGTGGGAGACACATGTTCTGCAGGGTGGCCAGAGGGATCAAAAATCTTGTCTTCTCCAGACAGCCTACCCCAACAGCCAGACTGATCATTTTTCATTTTTTTAATTTTTTCCTTAGCAAATCCTCTGGGTGTTTTCCTTGCAGACTGGGTTTCAGCCAACGTAGACTTGGGGCTACCAGCCCATACTCAAAAATTGGATCTGGCAAAGGACACCAGTAGTTTATGTCTTCAGAACACCTACAGAAAGATTTTACAAAGTATTCGCACTTGTGTTAATTTGCTTGACCTTTAGTCCAACTCTGGAAAGCAGAAGCAAGGTGCTGCGCTGGTGAATTAGCTTCCTAGCTTGGTTACAGTTGTAACAAAGCACCCTCTGGTGGGGGCGTGGGAGGATCCTTCCTTGCCTTTTCTGGTTTCTGCTGGTTGCTGGCAATTTTTGGGGTTGCTGGCAATTCTTGGGGCTCCTGGCCTTATAAATGCACCATTCTGATCTCTGTCTCTGTTGTCACACGGCTGTCAGCTCACGACGTGTCTCCATCTTCATAAGCTGACCTCCTCTCTTATAGGGACACCAGTGATACCGAATTAAGGACCCACTTACTCTGGTACGACCTCATCTTAACTAATTACATCTGCTATGACCCTATTTCCAAATAATGTCACAACTCAGATACTGAGTTCGAGGACTTAAACGTATCTTTCTCATGGACACAATTCAATTCATCACAGCTGGAAAAAGACATACTAAGAAGTTCTGTGGCATTTTCCTCAGCGGACAGGGGGGTATGTGTGTTCGGGGACAGAGAGACGGACCCGGCCCTGCAAACATCCAGTCACCTCTGTAACGGGTGGTGGCTCAAAGCTAAGCATACCGTGCAAACTCTTCCAGAGAACTTTCCCTTCTGCTGCTGTGCCTTCACCGAGGACCCACTGCTCTCCATGTGCTTTGAGGTGGACCAGGCCCTGGGGCATATCTCGTCCAACCATGAGGCATGCTCTGAAGGGCGTATTCTCGCCCCCAGTTCCCAGATGAGGGCCATGGTCTGCCTGCCTCCCACACCAGGTGCCGGGCAGGCCTTGTGCCGTGTCTGGGGACCTGGCAGGTGAACACGATCGGCAGCCCATCGGCCCTCTAGCTCGGCGAGGCTTGAGGGAAGCCCGCTGCAGGGAAGCCCGCATGCACCTTGAAATAATAGGTTTTCCCTCCCATTCTGTTCTCCAGCAGGAGACCAAGCCGAATGCTTTTCTGGGCTTATTGCTTCTCACAGAGAAGGAAAAGCAGTTTGGAGGGAGGAGGCTCTAGGTACTGGCCTGGGGCTACAGCCCACCTCCTGACACCCCCAGGTTTGGGAGGCTAGGAAGTGCTGGTTTTCAAACTGTTTTTTAAAGTCTGCAAACCCCCAATCTTTTATTTTTTTTTTAAAGATTCTATTTATTTATTTGACAGAGAGAGACACAGCGAGAGAGGGAACACAAGCAGGGGGAGTGGGAGAGGGAGAAGCAGGCTTCCCGCTGAGCCCGATGCGGGGCTCGATCCTTGGACCCTGGGATCATGACCTGAGCCGAAGGCGGATGCTTAACGACTGAGCCACGGAGGCGTCCCAAACCCCCAGTCTTTTAAAAAGGAAACGGAAGAACCCCCCGACTTATAAAACGGATGCAAACTAGGATGAAGGTGGACCTCTCTCATACCTCCCCAAATGGCCACCTCAGCAAACTCCAGGGTTCTGACCTCCTGAGTGAGAAAAATGGCTGAAAACCACATAAAATGCAAAAAGCAAGTAACAAAATGACGCCCATGTATTTACCCTATTGTGAGGTTAAAACGTTCATCAGACATAGTCTGTGGCAATTTGACATGAAGAAATTATTCTTAAAATGCTTCCAGTCTTCAGATGGTACTGTGGTTATGTTTTTTTTTTTTAAAGATTCCTTATCTTTTAGTACATTCTGAGATATTTCGGTTGAGATGCTGTGATGTCTCTTTGCCATTTGTTTCAAAATGAGGTGTGGCAGAGATGAACCAGGGCTGAGGAATGCTGGAGTTGAGTGGTGGTTACACGGGGCTTCCTTATGTCCAAACCAGCAAGTTGGCATGGCTAAACCTAACTAACTCTGTTCCTTCTATCCTCGGATAGGGGCGGCACTGTCCATAATTTTAAAAAGCGTACTTAGGCTAAAAAGTCTGAATTGTGCAGAATGAGCAGCGTGACTTCTGTAATGCTTTATTATTATTATTATTGAGGTAGAGTTGCCATACAATGTTATATTAGTTTCAGGTGTAAAACAGCGATTCCACAATTCTATACACCTGAAGCTACCCTCTTGTCACCATACAGCACTATTATAATACCATTGCCTATATTCCTTTTGCTGTGCATTCATCTCTCTGACTTATTTCATAACTGAAAGTTTGCACCTCTTTTTGGTAAAGCACTTTACCGAGGTATGACTGACGTGCAAAAAGCTGTAGTTATTTAATGTATACAACCTGATAAGATTATAGAGGTGAGTATGCACCTGAGAAATCGTCACCACAGTCTATACCCTGAGCCTATCCATCACCTCCAAAAGTTTCCTCCTGCCCTCTATTATTTGTGCGTGTTAGCTCCAGGCTCTATGCTGTACAGTAGATCTCTAAGACTTACTTGTGTATCCAACAAAGTTTGTAACTCTTGATCCCCTTTATCAATTTCGCCCCTCCCCCCACCTCCCGCTGCTATAATTCTTTTTTTTTTTTTTTAAAGATTTTATTTATTTATTTGAGAGAGAGAGAACGAGAGACAGAGAGCATGAGAGGGGAGAGGGTCAGAGGGAGAAGCAGACTCCCCGCTGAGCAGGGAGCCCGATGCGGGACTCGATCCCGAGACTCCAGGACCATGACCTGAGCTGAAGGCAGTCGCTTAACCAACTGAGCCGCCCAGGCGCCCCCGCTGCTATAATTCTTTAAAAAGCAATTAAAGGTTAAAGTTCCAGGAGCGTTGGGAGGGTGGGGAGAAAGGGGAGCGCAGCCGCGCACCCCGCCCCTCAGCCCGGGTGACCCCGACTTGCCACCCTCTGCGGCTCGCACCCGTGCCCCCCAAACGCCGCCGGGCAGCGGGTGCCCCATCTGCCCACCGGTCCGTCAGTCCCTGCGCCCGGCCACCCAGCCCGCGGCCGGCGGGGGCTTCCCCCCTCCCACCCCCCGCCCAGCGCCCTCGGGCACCCCCTCCTCGCCGCGCCGCTCGCCCGGCCGGGCCCGCAGCCCCGGGGCGGCTCTCCACTCACCCGCCGCGCTCCGGCCCCGCCGTGCTCCTGCGTCGCCGCGCGGCGCACGAAACTGAAAGCGGGCGGAGAGCGGCCGGGACAGCGCTGGGAGCCGGCGGCCGCTGCCGGGAAATCACGTGGATTCGAAGCGCCGCGGCCGGCGAGGGCGCGGGCAGGGCGGGGGCGCACGGCGGCTTCCGCGCGCCCCACGCCGTGCGCCCCGGCCCAGGTACCGCCCGGGGAGGCGACTCGGAGGCAGGGGCGCGCGCGCGGGGAGGGGGTCAGGGCGCCGCAGGAGAACCCCGGCTGAATTCCTCTCTCCCGGCCTCCTGGGACCCTGAGGGGGCGGGGACGGGATGGGAAAGAGGAGAACCCAGTGGGCCTGGCCCCTGTCCCGCGGTGCTCTCAGAATGAAAGGAGGGGAGAAGGGGGCAACAGCAATAATTGGTCTTACTAACTGAGCCTTCGGCTCCCTGACCCGGTGCCAGACACTATCTAGGAATTTATCCAATCCTCAGAATAACCGTAAAATGCAGACGCAAAGCATGGCCCCATTTTACAGATGAGCAAACTGAGGCTGAGAGAGGTAAACGAATTTGCCCCAGTCGCAGAGGCAGAGATGAGAAAGAGAGGAACCAAGAGGGCCGCTGGGACAGAAGGAGGATGAGCTGGCTCCCCGCCGGAGGGGCTCTGCAGCAGTCCTGAACGGGGGCTGGTCTAACTACCCCTCCAAAGCTCCACTACAACCTCCTGGCTCTTCTGCACCCCTCCTGGGACAGGGAGCTCCCCTCCTCCTGCAGAGGCCACAGCCATCCTGGGGACAAGTCAGCCTGCTAGGAAGGGCTTCCACTCACCTCCCCGGGACAGCTTGCACTCTCAGCTCACTTCCGTCCCATGGGAGTATGAGGGTACTGCAAGGTGGTGGTCACGTCGGTGTCAGACACGCCTGCACTGAAGTCCTCTCCAACGACTGGAGACACCTTTACTGGAGCCACCTTGACCCTGCTAGAGGCTCCGCCTGCCAGTCTCCATGAGTGTTCCTGGTCCGCTTAGTGAGCCACACCCTTGCTTTGGGCCCTGAGAGATAAAGAGAAACAAGCCCAAGAGAGGGACGCCTGGGTGGCTCAGTCCATTAAGTGTCTGCCTTTGGCTGAGGTCATGATCCCAGGGTCCTGGGATCGAGCCCCTTGCTCAGCGGGGGTCTGCTTCTCCCTCTCCCCCTGCCATTCCCCCTGCTTGTGCTCTCGCTGTCAAAATAAATAAATAAAATCTTTAAAAAAACAAAAACAAGCCCAGGAGAGCACTTGAAGGGGCCAGAGCAGGGGTTGGAAGGAACCTGGCCCAGAAGATGGTGGCCTCCCATCAAATGTTCCCGAAGGTGAAGGGGCATCTCTCTTGCCTCCTAGCCAGCAAAATACAGGCCAGGCCCTTTCGGCACCTTCATGATGTGGACCTTGACCTCATCTCTCTCCCTCTCCTCTTTGTTCTCTGTGCTACATTGGCCTCCATTACATTTCTTTTTCTTTTGGGAGGGAGAGGGGCAGAGGGAGAGGGAGGCTGAGAGAGAATAAGCAGGCCTCACACCCAGTGCAGAGCCCAATCCCATGACCCTGAGATCCTGACCCAAGCCGAAATCAAGAGTCAGATGCTTAACCAACTGAGCCACCCAGACACCCCTCCACTAAGTTTCCTGAATCTGTCATGATTGATTCCTTCTGCCCCAGGGACTTTGCACATGCTAGTCTTCCTCTTTCCCCATCCCATCTGGCCAATGTGGCAGGAGGTATTTTCTCCACACATCCTTCCTGGAGCCTGGTGCCTCCCAAGGCTGGGATGATAGAAAACTTTTGTATTATGGCCTGAGGGTAAGAAGAAGACCTGCTTTGAGCATAAGGTGGTCTAGCTGAAAATATGCTTATGAGAGATGTCTCTTCCAGGTTAAAGCCTGATTTGCTTTTTAGAGCCTCCAGAAAGCTGACCTCTGTGAGGGCCCCTTGCCCTCCCCACCATCCTCAGGATCTGAAGCCCCCTGTGCCCCCCTATTTCCTGTCCAACACTGGAATCACATGGAACAGGGGATGAGTGACAACTCATGCAGGAAGCTGGTCAGAGGGGGAGATGGCACCTTTAATGCCCACCTTTGGGTGGGCAAGGGGGCTCAAAGGGGCCAGTGCTGGGGGGGGGGAGGGGAGAGAAGCTCTGAGATGTGCTCTCTGCCGACCAAGGGGAAGACAAGGAAACCCAGCCAGGCCAATTCCAGCTTCCACCTTCTCCTCTCAAAGCCACATGGGCAAGCAGATGTCCAAAAGAAAGGCAAGGCCAGCTCAGTGTATCCTGTGGGGAAGGGAGCAGAAAGCTCTCGACAGGGCCTTCCAAAATACCCCCTGCACACCCCAGTAAGGGGGTCTGAGTTTCCCCCATTAGCATCACCTCATATGGATGAATATCCTACAATGTCGGGGTCAAAAGGGAATTTGGAAAGCATCAAATCCAACACTCTCATTTTATAGGAAGGGAAACTGATGCTCAGGGCTGGGCTTGCACCGGGTCCCAGCCTTCCAGCCCAAGGCTCTTTCTGCCACATCAGGCTGCCAGTCGGAGACCTGTGCCCTTAAAGAGGGTTGAGCCGGGGCGCCTGGGTGGCTCAGTTGGTTAAGCGACTGCCTTCGGCTCAGGTCATGATCCTGGAGTCCCAGGATCGAGTCCCGCATCGGGCTCCCTGCTCGGCAGGGAGTCTGCTTCTCCCTCTGACCCTCCTCCCTCTCATGCTCTCTGTCTCTCATTCTCTCTCTCTCAAATAAATAAATAAAATCTTTAAAAAAAAAAAAAAGAGGGTTGAGCCATCCTATGTGGTGGCAGAGATATTATTCTCTGGGTCAACCCAGAAACAGGGATCCACGCTCTGGCCGGGGCATGGGTGTGCAAGGCCACCAGCAGGGAGAGCTGCCTCAGAGGAAGGGGACCCCGGACTCCCCGTGGCTGGAGGGTCAGAGGCATTTGCAGCTCTGCCCGAGGAGAGCTAAAAGGTGAATGAGTGCCTCCCCATCAGGTTCGTGTCCCCCAACACTCCTCCAGCCCACACCCGACCTCAAGGATGACCACTGTGGTGATCACTGAGCACAGGAAGCTCTGGACAGACTTGGAGCTTCTGTGCCCATCAGAGGGCCAGTGTGAGTGCTCCCTGGGTACCCAAGTGACCCACGGGGCAGATGGCCCTACAACCCAGGCAGGCACTCATCTATATGCCTGTGATAAAGCACATCCCATCCCACAACTCTCGTCCTGCTCCCCACGTCAGGGAGTACCTCTCCCGAGTGGTCCCTCCTAAGCCCTGGGGTGGGCTCTGACTGTCATCACATTCCACAGAGGGGAAACCAAGGCCTGGCCATTGCTCTCTTGCACCTCTCAACCCCCTTCATCCATACCATCTGCAACCTAAGGGCCTTCCCAACAGACACCCAGGGAGAAGGGTGGGTCACAGGAAGAGACAAGGGAAAGATCGTACGGTCTTATTGCCCTCGGTCCTGTTGCCTCATTTCCTTGAGGGCCTCCTGTCTGCTCTGTAAGATAGAAGGAACTACAGAGCTTGTCTCTTCCCGTCTCCCCAAGAGCATTTCCCTCTCTCAAGTTGGCAACAGTCTTCAGTTTAATTCTGAAATCAAAAAGAAAGGAGAATGTGGCCCTCTGTTGCCCTCCTCCCCCAGAAAAGAAACTCTAGGAATAATCCTAAGTGCCTCTGCCTAGTAGTTAAGACCCTTCCTAAGAGAGCCGTCTTGAGCACTCTCTTGAGATCTGCCGTCCCAGCTGCCAGGCCTTGGCTCAGAGCGTCCCTTCCTCCTGCCACCCCCTCCCTCTGGTCTTCATGCTGATTCCTCCTCCTATTTAAGAGTCTCAGTAGGAGGGGTTGCCTGGCTGGCTCAGTCCGTAGAGCATGCAACTGGGGGTCATGAGTTCGAGCCCCGTGTTGGGTGTAGAGCTTACCTAAAAGAAAAAAAAGTCTAGGTAGGGGTCCTGTCTCCCCAGCAGTCAGGTCGTAAGTCCTGGAAGGAAGGTGCCATATTTCCCCACCAATATCTGTGCCTGACTCCAGAGGGACCAGGAAGAGATTTGGGGAGTCCGCCACCCCCCCTCAGCAGCACATACTGGGAATCCCAGAGGCTTAGGAAGAGCTTCCTTTTGGAGTAGGGGGCCTAGCTGGTAGTGATGGCAGCCCAGGGGAAAGTGAGCAGATTCACTGTGGTCCTCTCAGGACCCTGGACTTCTCTGCACAGAGCGGTTGGAGAGTGTGGGCAACCACGGACCCCGGGGAATCGTGGGGTCAGGCCTCACTCTTGATCTTCTGAAAGATCAAGTTAGTGGTTTCCCAACATCTGTGGCTTTGGGGTCACGTGGGCCCTTGCTGTCCCAGATTCTCACTTATCCACCTTCCCAGCAACTTCTTCCTGGTGATCAGAAAACAACGTGCACCAGGACCTTCCCACACAGCAATGGCCTGTGCCTCCAAAATGAAAGCCGCGTCAAAGCAAGGTGGGGCTTCGTCTGCCGGCGGTAGAATGGACTTGCATTTTTACTCTCTAGAGACCAGGTAGCTGGGCGCTACTCCAAGTGTGGACCCTCCGCAGGCAGCTTCCGCGCAGAGAGGGAACTTGTTAGAAATGCAGGCTCCTCCCCACCAAATCTGAAGTGCTGAGGGTGGGCCCAAGAATCTGTTTCAGCAAGCCCTGCAGGTGATTTCGATATATGCCCAAGTGTGACCCACAAATAACTTTCGAATAGCCTCCTGAGAGTGAGTCACGAGTTCTGTTACACCTTCCCTGACTACTCGTTTTTTTCCTTCATAACTCTGGGCACAGTTAGTGGTTAGATAGTCTTTTGCTGGTTAGTTATCGGCATCTCTCCCCATTAGACTGTAAGTTTCATAAAGTCAGGAACCATATGGGCCTGGCCCAGAGTAAGAAATCAATAGATATTGTTGAAAATACATACAGACGTACGTACATACATACATACATACATGCTTACGTACAAGTACCGGGGACACAGAAACTCCTCACTCTGGTATGAATGTGACATATGACCTTGAATAAGTGTCCTTCCGGTTCCAGCCTCTGGAGCTCCCTATGTACAGTGAAGGGGTGGGCCCTGCTGATCCTGGAGGGCTGTTCCTGCTCTCTGCCATTTTAGCAGGGGCTCGGTTTCATGCCTCTCAATCCAGCCATCCCATACCAGCTCCCCCATGTCATCTTCTCCCCCCCCCCAACCCCCAAGCCGTCTGTGATTTCTGCTGCTTCCTCCTGGCCTTTAAGACTCTAAGACATGATATCGACCTACCTCCTGACCTAACCTGCAACCCCTTCACACCCCAAAACAACCCTTCCCCTCAGCCACACTAGGAGTACCGCTCCCCCAGCCCCCCTCAGGTCCCATCAGTGTTGTCCCATCCATTTCCCTCCCCAAATTCCCCCAGCCAGGACACTTTCCCACAGCTCTCTCCCTGCCCGTTGAGATCCTGTTAAATCTGCCTTCTGGAAGCATTCCTGCCCATAAAAGTCTTGGTTCACAGATTCCTAAAAAGCTTTTATGTCACAGTCAGACTCAAAAGCAATAGGGAAAGCTTTCAGGGCAGAGGCAACAGCATGTGCAAAGGCCCTGTGGAGGGAGCATGACTAATGCAGGGGATGGAGCTGGGGAGTGTGGCCTGAGGTGGCCTGGGCAGGTCAGCAGGACCTCCAATTTGTGGACTGTTGGGCTGGGCTCAAGGAGATCTCTCCTCAAAAAACAACTGAACCAATGGCTATATTACAACAAAATGTTTTATTTAATACATAGCCGAGCTCAAAAGAAAGAAAGGGATAGTCTCAGGTACTGGAGATGCAGAGAACTGAGAGCTAAAACTGTAAGTAAAGTATCCCAGAGAGGTAAGGATGAGGATGTGGGTTCAAACCACACTGGCCTGGGGTTTTAACACCCTCAGAGGGAAAGAAGTAAGATGAGGAGGTGGGATAAAGACGTCTCCCTTCCGTGAAAAGGAAAGTGAACAAGGCAGCCACAAGGAGTGTTGGGGTGGGGCTGGGTGTGGATATAAATGGAAAACTCCAGCTCATGCACATGCAGTGTTAAAGTATGTATTTATACTGTCAACATGCTGTAGGACTTCCTGAGCTGAGGAAGGAACCTAGAAAAACATCCAGACTAATGAATAAAGTCAACTCTGGGGTTCCTGGCAGAGATAAATGCAAAACCACCCTCTAAGGAAATGTAGGTAATTCAGAGAGCAGTCTGTCCGCAGGACAACCAAATTCCAGTAAAGAAGAGCTTGCAAGTAAATGAAAATGAAAATGAAAATGAAAATGAAAAGCCATATAAGGAAACTATCTACCACAAGAGAGAGCTGGTAAAACACAACCAATTAGAGGATAAGCATCCCAAGGAGCTGATGGAATAGAACCACCTGGAAGAAACTACAAAGGAACTAATTTTTCACTGATTAAGGAAATAGAGCCATAATAAAATCACAGGACTCCAGGGATTAAAAAAAGAAAGAAAGAAAGAAAGAAAGAAAGAAAGAAAGAAAGAAAGAAAGAAAGAAAGAAAGAAAGAAAGAAAAAAGGTAGCTTGGAAAATGAACTCAATAGAATTTCTAGAAATAAAAATTATTGATATTAAAATGAAAAACTCAGTGAATAAATGGATTAGACACAGGTATAAAAAGAATGAGAGAATTGAAAGAGGTATCTACAGAAATGATTCAGAATTTAGCATTGAGCTAATAAAGATATGGAAAGCAACTAAGACACGCAGAGCGGCTAAGACATGTGGGGTGGAATGAGAGGGTCCAACATAAGTCTAATGGAAATTCAGGAAGTTAAGAACAGATAAAACAGGGGAGAGGCAGTAATTGGGAGAGACAGTGACTGAGAATTTTCCAGAGCTGATGGAACACGACCTGGACCTGAACAATTATGCTAGGTCCAAAACACCTAGGTTGAGCAGTAGATGAGGGCCAGATAATACAGGAACCTGGAGACCATGGTTTTGCCTGTATCCTAAGACTCTTTATCCTTGATGAGTTTTCAGCAGGCAAGTGAATGGTCAGTTTTGCTTCTTGAGGCTGCTGTGGGCAAGAGATTGTAGGGGACTTCAGGATGCAGGAAGATGTCAGGATGCAGGAAGCTATAGATCAGTCCCCATAAGAGAGCATGGCAGCCTGGCCTAGGGAGGAGATGGAAACAGATGGACAGGACTCAGTGATGGGGAAGAGCAGGTCAAGGGCAAGCCTAAGATTCTGAGCTGCATAGTTGGAAGGAGAGAGATGTTCCTGAGCTGAATTCACAGGCTGGAAGGGGCTGGTCTGCAGTTCAGAAGGGAAGAACCATCCTCTGTTAGAACAGGAGAAGAAGGGGTGCCTGGGTGGCTCAGTCATTAAGCATCTGCCTTCGGCTCAGGTCATGATCCTAGGATCCTGGGATCGAGCCCTGCATCAGGCTTCCTGCTCCATGGGAGGTCTGTTTCTCTCTCTCCCACTCCCCCTGCTTGTGTTCCTCTCTCGCTGTCTCTCACTCTGTCAAAAAATAAATGAAATCTTAAAAAAAAAAAAAAGAGCAGGAAAAGAACAACGGGAAAATGGGTGAGTCGGTGATATGGGGAACAGGAAGATGAGGGAGAGGTTCTGTTGGCCATCTGCTAGCTTCTTGATCCTGACCCACTGGGAAGTAGGGGGCAAGGCTGTTTGTGGTGAGAGAGTTGGGAGATAGACAGGAGGGGGCAGCTAGAAATTTCAGGATGGTAGAGAAGGACCAAAGACGTCATTGCTGTGGGTAGAGAAGTGGATTGACCAGAAAGCTGAGGGAGGGCTTATGCAGAAAGGGCAAAGTTCTGTTGAAGGTGGGGGGGGGGTCATGGATTCTTAGTGGAACCTCACTTCGGGAAGTGGATTATGGACACCACTGCCACTGGGCAGAGCAGGCAAAGCCCATGACCTCTAAGGAGCCTACGACCTTCAAGGAGCCCGCCTGAGGTCAACTTTGGAACTAGGAGTAACTGAAAGTGACATCCTCTTGCTGGGGCTCTCTGAGCTTGGGGTTGGTCATGGAGTTTCAGCACCCCACAAGGCCTTATGGCCTGGATAATGCCCATCCAGCAGGGGCATGGAGTACAGTCTTTGAGGGCATCATGGCTGGGCTCAAACCCAGCTCTGGCACTTACTAACAGTGTCCCAGCGTGTAAATGATGAACATAGGATTGGACATGAGCACTGGTCATGAGCACTGAATGAAGCAATATATAAAGCATCTAGCTCAGTGCCTCACACCTAGAAGGAGCTTAGCAGTAGCTGTTATAATAGTTGTCATTGCTGTTGGCTACGGGGGGCTCCCGAAAAAGAGCAGGACTAACCTAAGCAGGTTAGTCTTAGGACTCTTAAGAGGAGTCAGGCCTTGGGTCTCCAGGGTGGGCACGAGGAGCATGATCAAAGATGGGTCCCAGTGAGGTCCCCTGGGAAGCAAAGACCAGAGGGCAGAGACCGGAGGCAGGGAGACAGGAGGCCACTGGGACACATTCAGACTCTCATACCTCTCGACCCACCCAAGCCCTCACCACGGGCCTGACTTCAGCCTGTAGAACATGACACAAGGAAATAGCTATCGTGCACCAAGCATCTACTGGGTGCCGGGCACCGCAGTGAGGGTCTGTTTGCATTTCCCACTTTGATCCTCGCAACCACCCCATGAGGTGCTCACCATTGTTGCACCCACTGAACACAGATGGAAACGGCTCAGAGAGCTTACGTGGCCTCCATGGAACTGGGATTTAATCCTGAGTCTGTCCCAGCCCAAATCCTGTATTTTTAAAAAAGATTTTATTTATTTATTTGACAGAGAGAGAGAGTGTGTACAAGCAGGGGGAGTGGAAGACAGAAGGAGAGGGAGAAGCAGGCTCCCTGCTGAGCAAGGAGCCCGACGCGGGGCTCCATCCCAGGACTCTGGGATCACGACCTGAGCCGAAGGCAGACACTTGACCAACTGAGCCACCCAGGAGCCCCCCAAATCCTGTATTTTAAGCCACTGTGCTATACTGTGCCCAGAAGCCAGAGTCCAGACATATCTGCTGTCTTCCCTCTCTGTTCTGTCCTATTCCTTCTTGAGAGAGTGATACAAAGAATTCTCACTGTGCCCATTATCCAGCTCCACCTAAAGTCAATCATGGCCAATCAAATATTAACTCTACTCCACCCATGTCTGTTTTGGATAAACGTTGTATATGAATGAAATTTATTCTATGACAATCTGGCCTTAGTGAATTATTGGTGATTTATTAAGGATAATATTTCTTTGAACTTTCATGGGCACATCTGCCATCTGTCACCTCTTGTGACATAGGTCTAGGATGGCTTTATCCTCATTTTTACAGAAGGGGAAACTGAAGACCAAGGTCCCACAGGGAATGAGGGGCTGGATCGAGGATACCCTCACTCCAAACCCTAGCAGGCTGGTGCTTTTCTCAAGAAAGGTAAAGCCACATTCCAGCATTGCCAGCACCCCCTAGTGGCTGCAAGACGTTTACACCGACTCCAACATCAGATTATCTGGGTCAAGCTGGATCCACTTGGGGGAGGTGGAGGAGGAGGAGGAGGTCGGTTTTAGGGTACAGGTAAGGTTTCTGAATAGTGTCTTCCCCACCCCTTGGGCCTCAAGATAGACACACAGACATGCACCCAGCCTGAGCCTGTTGCTGTCTGTCTCCGAGTGACCTCCAAGCTGCTTGACCTCTTTCAGTTCCTTCCTTCTTGTTCGGTGAGCAGGGCTATCAGCGGGATGTGATAAAAATAAACTGAGACATCATTTGTAAAGGTTCCTGGTCCCTAGCATGCCTCAGCCCTTGGAGAGTCAGGAGACCCATTTTGCCAAGAGATCTTGTTACCCTGCCTCCCTTTACCAAAAGTAAGACCCTCATCTGCCTAAGGCAGTGGAAAAGGGCCCTTCCAAGGCCTGAATCTTACTGGGGCTATTGGAGAGGTTGATACACTCCAGGATATCCCCGAGGGGCATGTAAGGTTAGGGTAGATTGAAGAAGCATGGCTGGGGGCTGGGCAGGGGTATCAGGCTTCTGCTCCCAGAACCAAGTCAGGTGCAGAGGCCTGGGTTCTCTCTGTGGGCTGGGAGCAAGTATCAGGCTACTCCCCACGACCCCAGTGGCCAGCCTGTTCACACCTCAGGCCTCACTTACTTGAACAGAGCACATCTGACTTGGCCAAGGATCCTCATGGCCTCTCACCCTTGATATCTGGGTAGCCGGTTCACTGGAAGGCTGTCTGGGCCACCTTGGTGATCTCCTGGTTCACTAGGGGGGAGGGCAGTGGTGAGGGGCTGCAGGCCCAGCCCCAGCCCCCTACAGCCACCCCCAGCCTTGGCCATAGCTCAGCTTCTTCAGGGTGGGGCGGGGGGACTGGGCCGTACTCTGGTGTAAGTCAGATGGCTATGCGCAGGGGACACAGAGAGAGCCCTGAGCCCTGACCCTGGCCAGAGATCCCGGCCAGAAGCTAGCTTCTTGATCCTGACCCACAGGAGCCCCGCGATCCCGGTCAAATGGCAGCCCCTGAACCAGACCATGCTAAGGCCAGCCTCACCCAGCCCCTGCTGGGATACCTCCTCCCCAAAAATACAAACTGAGTCTACAGTCCTGGGTCTCAACCATTGGTATCCTCAATCAGAGATCATTGCATTCAGCCCCCCTATGCCCTTACTGTATTGAGCAAGAGGCTGAGGTCCAGAGAGGGAAGCGTTGCTGGCTGAAAGGGCCTCCCCAGCCTGGGCTCGCTCTTCACCCCCAACCTGCACGTTCAGGTCTTGGGACATTGACCCGCCCTCTCCCCAGCACTTCTGCCTTCCTTGGAGGTTCCCAAACCCTGTCCATCACCCGCAGCCTGTCTCGGGAGGCAGGATGAGGCAAGGTGCTCTCCGGGAGCGTAACTCCAGGTCCTCTGGCTGGCACCCTTCAAGTTTTCCTTCCTGGGACAGCTGCCTGGAATCAGAGTTTTCTGGGTGTCTGGACCACTCCTGCACCTGGGCTTCCCTGTCCTTGGCTCCCAGGCGGGAGGGGAGCAAGTCTGAGTGAGTGCCTGCCATGCCCAGGCCCACGCTGGACGCTGACCATCACAGTGGCCCCCAGGAGCCCTACAGACCAGTGAACCCAGGGCAGGAGAAGCCAGCCCTCACCTGGCAGCTCATGGTGCAGGCTGGGAGGTCTGGGGAGCCTTGGTCCAGGGGGCAGGAGGCCTGGGGACACACAGGAAGTGGAGTGTGGACCTGCCTCGCGTCCTAAGCTAGTAACAGGAACCAGGCTGATAATGACCCTGGCTCCGCGTGCCAAGGTCTCGGCCTTTACAGCTGGCTGCTGCCCTGCCCACTACAGGACTCCTTCCTTGACCACCTATCCTTGCCCTTCCCTCCCCGATGGATCCTCACTGTGCCTGTCACTGGACACACAGCACCATTCACTCAACAAATATTTACTGAGCATCTGTGCAATAAATGGTCCGGGGCAGGGAGGCAGAGATGGGAGAACAAGACAGCCCCTGGCCCTTCCTGTCACAGTCCCGCGTTCTAGTGGGAGCAGCTGCTGTCTCAGGCCCTGCTGTGTGGTCTCGCTTCCATGGCCGGAGCCAGAAGGCCATGTGACTATCTGCTGAGTAATAATAGCCACTGTTCACTGAGCTCTTTTACGGGCCTGCTAGACCGTGAGCTCCTTGAGCCAGGATCACGGCTGCGCTGGGTCCTCACATAGTAGGTGCTTGGCGCATAGTAGGCCCACAAATGCTTACTGAATGGAGTATGAAATGGCAGGTGCTGTGCTGAGCTCTTCACATGCCTCATTCCATCCTCACAATCACTGTAAGCAACCACCATCTGATGTCTCCAATTCCTAGGTAGGGGTCCGAGGTCAGAGAGGTGCAGCGAGCTTTTCTAGATGATACAGCTGGTGGCCTTTAGAGCCGGGACTTACACCCGAGGCCCCAGACCCGAGTGAGGGGGTGGTGAGGGCATGCACTGGGAGTCAGGGATGGGATCTAGCAGGCCCCCGACACATTCACTGTGTCACCACGGATTGGTCACTAGCTCTCTCTGAGCCTCAGTTTTCTCATCTGTAAAATGGGAAAGTGTTGACTGCAGCCCTTTGCATTCAAGGAGATAAAGGGAGTGGACCCCATAGAGAGTCCTAGATACAGGCTTTCGCTTGATTTGCGCATAGTAGCTCTGGGTCGGTACACGAGGTGCTGAAAGTATGGGCCTCCTCTGGGAGCAGTCGGGTGTCTGGAAGAAAGGGTAGGTGACTTCTGTGCCTTTTGAACTTTGAGTCACATGAATGTGTTACTTTTTTTAAGATTTTATTTATTTATTTGACAGAGAGAGACACAGCGAGAGAGTGAACACAAGCAGGGGGAGTGGGAGAGGGAGAAGCAGGCTTCCCGCTGGGCAGGGAGCCCGATGCGGGGCTCGATCCCAGGACCCTGGGATCATGACCTGAGCCAAAGGCAGATGCTTAATGACTGAGGCACCCAGGTGCCCCAAATGTGTTATTTTTAAAAACATTACAACATACGGTATTTTACGCACAGCTGGAGCCAAGAATTCCCCTTGGCAAAACACCAAATGGTCAGTTCCTCTTCCTCAGAGCTCCTGGGCAGGAAGCCAGGGCTATGGGGATGTGGCAGGATGCTGTCCCCAGAGGGAGACCCTCTTGGGTGGGTCCCTCCCCAGCCCCATGTTGTGCTCCCGCTCACAGAGTGGGGTGAATCTCACTGATGCCCAAGGCGCAGCCCACTTGGCCTGTCTCCCCCCACCCCGCCCAGGGCACCCAGCCCTCGGGGGTTCATAGCCACAGTCATTGCCGAGGCTCCCCTCAGCTGAGCTGGTGTGTGCCCACTGGCCTCGCCAGGGCAGGGGATGGAGGGCACTGGTTTTGCCAGGCCTCTCAACACCCCCCATCTGGCTGGGGGAGCCTTATTAATGGGCTCCATTTCCCAAGAAGCGGCAGGGGCAGGGGTGAGGGCTTCCTGGCAGGCTGGTCCTCGTGTCCGCTATTTCTGTGCTGCTCCCGAGGCCTCGCAGGGCAGTGACCGCAGGTGCCCCTGGCTGGGCTACTGGTGGTCAGTGGCCATGCCTGCCAAGAGGAGGGAGGCCTGGCCCTCTGCCCGGGCAGCGGGTGCGGGGGGCCTGGCCCAGGAGGAGAGGTCACGGGATCAAGGTTAAAAAGCAGAACAAAACAAATAAAACCAAACAAAACCCAGAAATGCCTATCCCTGCCTCTTAGACTTTCAAAATGTCATTGTCACCATCATCACGTTCACCATCACCATCACATCAGCTATATTTTTGAGCCATATGCTTTTTGCATTATCTCTTTTGACCCTTTTTCTTCCTTTTTTTGTTGCGGTAAAATACACATACCTTAAGACTTATTATTTTATTTATTTATTTTTTAAGATTTTATTTGACAGAGAGAGACACAGCGAGAGAGGGAACACAAGCAGGGGGAGTGGGAGAGGGAGAAGCAGGCTTCCCGCTGAGCGAGAAGCCTGATGCGGGGCTCGATCCCAGGACCCTGGGATCATGACCTGAGCCGAAGGCAGACGCTTAACAACTGAGCCACGCAGGCGCCCCCAAGACTTATTATTTTAAAGTGTTCAGTTCAGCAACATTCAGTACTTTCGCAATGTCATACAATCACCAAATTCCAGAACATTCGCACCATACCCGTGAGGCATTCCTCCTTTCGCCCTCCCCCCACAGATCGGCTTTGTTTCTATGGCTTTGCATACTCTGGACATTTTATAGAAATGGAATCCTACAATATGATGACCTTTGTGTCTGGCTTTTTGCACATCGCATAATGCTTTCTTGGTCCCTGTTGTAGCATGCATCAGGTGCTTCGTTCCGTTATGTGGTTGGATGGTAGCCCACAGTATGGCTAGACAACATCGGCTTTGGTCCTCAGCCTTCATGGACTCTTGGTTTGTTTCCTATCTCATTCACTCTTCACACCCACTCTCGCAAGGGCCTCGATCACTCCTGCTTCACAGGTTACAAAATGAAGCAGAGAGAAGTTAATGTGCTCCAGGGCACGTGGGGATGTAAAGTCAGGATTCAAACTCAGGGTTGGACTCCGGGGCTGGTAGGCCAGCCAGCGGGACACACTGTCCCTTTGTTCCCTGATGCCCAGAATCTGAGAAACATGCAGAGGACAAGGACATTCAGAGCATGGCGGCTCCCAGGCCCCTCACCCTGGAGAGGTGTGGCTCCTGGGGAAGGGGGTCCCTGGGGCAGGGAGGGGCGCAGGATCACCTGGCCTGTCCTTTCTGCTTTGTCATGCTAACCTGAAGAGCCAGGTCATGGAGGGGAATGCAAAGCCTGTGTTGAATTTTTTAACAGACTCTACTTTTTAATTTAATTTTTATTTTTTAAAAAAGATTTTATTTATTTATTTGAGAGAGAGTGAGCGAGCGAGAGAGAGCACGAGTCAGGGGAGAGGGAGAGGGAGAAGCAGATTCCCCGATGAGCAGGGAGCCCAAGTGGGACTCCATCCCAGGACCCCAGGACATGACCTGAGCTGACGGCAGATGCTTAACCGACTGAGCCACCCAGGCGCCCCTAGACTTTAGATTGACTACAAAATAGAACAATAGGACAGAGAGTTCCCCTATGGCACCTGCTTTCCCCTCATATTAACATCTCGCATCATTAGTAAGGTAACTTTGTTACAATTAATGAGACAATGAATTTATGAACTAAAGTCCATAGCTATCCAGGTGTCCTTAGCTTTCACCTCATGTCCTTTTCCTGTTCCAGGATCCCATCCAGAACACCACATTGCATTTGCTTGTCATGTCTCGTTAGGCTCCTGTTGACAGTGACAGTTTCTTCGGCCCTCCTTTTGAAGATCCTGACAGTTTGGAGGAGCGCTGCTCAGGTACACGGTAGGATGCCCCCTGCTGGGATCTGGAGGAATGGGTTGTCGGGACATCACCGAGGCAGAGTGTCCTTTCATCACTTTGCAAGGGTGCATATGACGGACGGGACTTGTGCGCCCGTGGCTGCTGACCTTGACCACCTAGCTGAGGTGGTACTTTCCAGGTTTCTCCCCCATAAAGTCACTTTCCTGCTTTCTGTACTGTACACGGTGTAAAAATCACCAAAAGCAGCTCTCTTCCTTTAGGGCAGAGCATCTGCCTAATTTATTTGGAATTCTTCTGCATGGGAGATTTCTCTCTTCTCCCTCATTCACTAATTTATTCAATCATTTATTTATATCTCTGTGGACTCGCGGATACTTATTTCATACTTTGGGTTATCATCCAATACTACTTTATTTTTTGTTGTTCTTGCTAAAATTGCCCCATATCTGGCCACGGGGATTTCCTTCAGTTGGCACCCATGTCCCTTTGACACGCCGCCATGAACATGGTGGGTTTTTTAAATGCTAATTAATTCATTTTTAAAATTCCAGTATAACTAACTGGAACTGAAACTCTGTCCCCATGAAACACTAACTCCCCATTCCTCCCTCCCTCGGGCCCTGGAGGCCCCCATTCCACATTCTGTCTCTAGGAGTTTGACTATTCTAGGAAACTCATGTAAGAGAAAGCATACAGTATTTGTCCTTTTGCAACTGGCTTATTTCACGTAGCACAGTGTCATCAGGGTTCATCCATGTTGTACCTGAGATCAGAGTTTCCCTCCTTCTTACGGCTGAATAATATTCCATTTTATACACACACACACACACTAGAATATTACTCAGCCATAAAAAAAAAAAGAATGAAATCTTGCCATTTGCAACAACATGGCTGGGTCTAGGGGATATAATGCTAAGTGAAATAAGTCAGTCAGAGAAAGACAAATACCATATGATTTCACTCATAGGTGGAATTTAAGAAACAAATGAACAAAGGAAAAAAAAAGATAAATCAAGAAACTATAGAGAACAGGGGCGCCTGGGTGGCTCAGTCGTTAAGCGTCTGCCTTCGGCTCAGGTCATGACCCCAGGGTCCTGGGATCGAGCCCCGCATCGGGCTCCCTGCTCTGCGGGAAGCCTGCTTCTCCCTCTCCCACTCCCCCTGCTTGTGTTCCTTCTCTGTGTCTCTCTCTGTCAAATAAATAAAATCTTTAAAAAAAAAAAAAAGAAACTACAGAGAACAAATTGGGGGTTACCAGAGGGGAGGTGAGTGGGGGGGACGGGTGAAATAGGTGAAGGGTATTAAGAGGACACTTATCATGATGAGCACCGAGTAATGTATGGAATTGTTGAATCACTCTATTGTGCACCTGAAACTAATATAACACTGTACATATATACCACATTTTGTTGATCCTTTGATCCATTGATGGACATTTGGGTTGCTTCCACCTTTTGGCTGTTGCCTTCTTTATCTTGTGAATAATGCTGCTATGAAGATGTGCGTACAAATATCTCTTTGATTCCCTAATTCTGATTTCTAAAACTATTTCATTAAAGTATTTATCTTGACTACCCGATTTCTCTGCCTTCTTAGATTTTGTGCCCAAGATGAATGTATCCCATTCTAATAGGGGGTTCCCATTGACTTTGCCCTATTTGTCAACTACACGATAGCAAGAACTAGCTAATAAATTCCCTTCCTAAGAGTCAGTGTTGACCACGAAGAGGGGAAGAAGTATGTAGGCATTAGGCTGGGGGGCTGAGGCAAGAGTGAGGACTGACTTCATCATTTGCTCCAGTGTGGGGGACTCTGTGACCGAGGATTTGGGGTGGCAGGACCTGCACCCCCAGCCCTGGAGGGAGCGTGGATTGGAAGCAGCTGTGGCCCAGTCCCCTCACTCTCATGGGAAGAGTCCCAGCCTGGGTGATAGGGGATGGTTGTGATGACCCCTCCCAGGGACAGAGCTTGTGGAGGCCTCTAGGTTCAAAAGAGAGGCAGACAAAGGGTCAGCCAGCTGGGGCAGGAAGGCCTCACCTAGGCTGCAAGGGGGGGCCTTCCCCTTCACTGGAAGGACATGAGGAGCCCGTGGCCTGTTAGCAACTAAGGACTGAGGGAGAGGCTGACATTCTTGCTGCTGGTCAGTGACCTGAGGAAATGCACGCTTGGTCATTGTCACAGTTCAGCTCCAGGGGGATCTCAGGCTTGGAGCTCCTCACTCTCCCAGAGGCAGCTTCACGGAGTGAAGGGGGAACCCGATCAACTCGCGGGAGTCAACTGTTAAATTTTTAGGAATTCTGCAAGCCAGTTATTAAATACAGCTATTATTAAAAATTAAATGATATAAATGATATTAAAAACAAATTTAACTTGGGCGCCTGGGTGGCTCAGTCGTTAAGCGTCTGCCTTCGGCTCAGGTCATGATCCCAGGGTCCCGGGATCGAGTCCCACATCGGGCTCCCTGCTCGGCGGAAAGCCTGCTTCTCCCTCTCCCACTCCCCCTGCTTGTGTTCCTGTTCTCGCTGTCTCTCTCTCCGTCAAATAAATAAAATCTTTAAAAAAAAAAAAAACAAACAAATTTAACTCAAAACATCACTTCCGAATTCTTTTACTACTAAAGACGTCCTTGGGGTATTGACATCCACTGGATCGGTAGAGGTGAAATCACTATATAACGCTGTGCTATGGTACATCTCTTGCCAACTTGGCATTCAGTGACAACATGCTGGGAGCGTGAAATCGGCCGTGGTGGGAGTATTTATACCCCAGAAACTGGCAGAGGCTACATATCAGGCTTTCTGCTCTGCCCCCCAAGAACTGATTCTTCAGCTTCTGCCAGCACACCACTGACTAGGAACCTGAAATCTAGTCAACTGGCTCCGCCGACCAGCCCATGTCTTCCTCCACTCCCACCACGCCTCCCTTCCCAGCTCCAGTGGCACCTCTTCCAGGAAGCCTCCCCGGATTTCTTAGCCTGAGCTCCCCAAATTCTTTCTCACCTCTTCTGTCCTCACATAGTATTTCAGCCTGGCTTTTTCCCCCTCCCTATAAATTTTTTTCTTTGATTATATATTTTTCTTTATTATAATTCATGCTCATTGTAGAAAATAATTCAGACAAGCAAAGTAAAGGAAAACTTGACAGTATCCATGATCCCATCCACTTCTCTGGTGGCAACTGCTGTTTGCACCTTGGTCTATGTCCCTTCAAACACTTTTCCTTATATCTAGGTGATTATTATTTTTAAATGAGATCATATTTTTATAACAGCCTTTTTTACTTGCCATCTTACTTACAGCCTTTTCTTTATCTCTGTAGAAATAAGTACATTTATACAAGATCTTTGTTTAAAAATTTGTATAGTGTTCAGGACGCCTGGGTGGCTCAGTCACTTGAGCGTCTGACTCTTGATTTCTGCTCAGGTCATGATCTCAGGGTCATGGGATTGAGCCCCAAGTGGAGTCGGCCTTCGTGCTCAGCGGGGAGTCCGCCTGAGATTCTCTTTCTCCTTCTGCTCCCCCTCCCCTGCTTATGCGTGCACGCTCTCTCTCTCTCAAAAACAAAATTTGTATAGTGCTCTACTCAGCAGCTGCAATATGATTAATTGAACCACACTGGACTGTATTGTATGCACGCCGTCACGTACAGCCTGAATTATGTCCTAAGTTTAAATTGCTGGAAGGAAGTCTTGCTGGGTAATGAGCATGTCTGTCTTCCCATTTCTCCCCACTATTTTTCTGTGGCTGCGTGGATACACACACACACACACACACACACACGCCAATTTTTTACAAAAACAGGTTCCTCTTACACATGCCATTCTGTATCCTGCCACTTAAAAATGACCGTTTTATGATCTTTATGATGGTGATCAGGGTGATGGTTTGCTAACATCTGGTGCCCGGATTAGCTTCCTGTGGCTGCTATAACGAATTCCCACTAACTCGATGGCTTAAAACAACAGAAATGTATCTGCTCACAGTTCTGGAGGCCAGCCGTCCCAAATCAGCAGCCCTGGGCTGGCACCCGGCGTCCGCGGGGCTGCACTCCCTGCCGAGGCTCTAGGGTGATCCCGCTCCTCGCCTCTTCCAGCTTCTGGCGGCTGCTAGAACGCCTTGGCTTGTGGCCACACCTCTCCCGTCTCTGCCTCCGTGTTCACATGGCCTTCTCCTCTCCATCTGTGTGTCACATCTCCTTCTGCTTCTCAGAGAGGACATTTAGGAGCCATCCGGCTAATCCAGGATAATCCCCTCATCTCAAATCATGAACTTAATTACGTCTGCAAAAAAAAAGAAAAATATTTTTTTTTGCCATATAAAATAACATTCACAGGTTCCAGGGATCAGGACAGGCATACCTTGGGGGTGGTGGGGGGGCATTACTCAGCTGACCAGTGTCACTGGGGGAGAGAAGCATATAATAGGATCCCACGTCCATAAAGCAGGTAAGGACAACAGCCCCAGAGCATGGTCTGGACGGGATATTTGTAACCAGATTGTGTTGTTGAGGCTGCCCGCCCTGGATTGTTAACGTGCTCACCTGGGGTTGGGGTCGGGGCAAGAATGGGGAAGTAATGGTACCTCCCGAGATGCAGGGGACTGCAGGGCTCCTCGTGTTTGGTCCCACATAAGGCGCATTAGGCCGAGAGCAGGCCGCCGTGGCTGGGGTTCTCTAAGGAAAAGGAAGGACTTCCTAATGAGAACCAGCTCCGTGAGGCTCCCAGCATGGGCTGCTCACTGGCAGTGGGACTTGGATAAGCCACGTGAGCCCTCAGAGCCTCCGCCTTCTCCGAGGGTCGCCCTGAGAATTCAGGAGGTGTTGCTTGGTGCAGGCCTGGCCCACTGCTGGCTCCAGGAGACAGGAAAGCTACTGCCCACGAATGTTCTCGGCTCCAGCCAGCCTTCCGCAGGCCGGGGCGGAGGGAGCCGCCCATCACCGGAAGGGGAGTGCCGGGCACCCAGCAGGGCTTCGGGAAGTATATGCGGAGAAGATGAATCTGAGAAGGAGTTGGGATTTTTGTTAAATGGTGCTGCTGTCCCCAGGCTGGCTGTGCTCCCAGAGGGCCAGGTGCCAGAACCCCAGGGCTCCAGGCCAGTTGGGTCCCTTCTCCCAAGCCCCCATGAGCCCACCGGAGGTTGCCCGCGGGTCCCAACCCGCCCTACAACCAACACCCCACTTACTGCATCCTAGGCTTTCCAGAAACCCTCAGCCAGGGGCAATGGGCAGAGGCCTGGGGGAAGTCGGGGGAGGTGGAGAGGGGTTAGAGGAAGCCTTCAGATGGCCTCCAGGGCCAGGCTCAGAGCGGACGCGGCCTGTGGTGCAGAGGCCCCGAAGATCTGAGGCTCTGGGTTGAGGAACAGGCCAAAGAAGGCCGCTGCCCAGCCATCCGCTGCCCCCCTGGTGGCTGGTGACCACCCGGCTGCAGGCGTCCTGCCCCCCAGTCCCACGGGGTAGAGCAGGGGGCTGGGGAGGGGGGCGTGTCACTGTTCACAGCACACACCTGAGGCGCCCATATCCCCGCACCTGCTCCGAGAAAGCAACGCACGCGCAGACAACCCCGTGTGCACGCGTGCGCAGACACGCCCCCCCGCGCGCGCACACCGGCCCCCTCCGCTGCGACCCTAGCTACGTCAGCCCGCACCTGTCCTCGCACCCCCCAGGAAACCCCCCAAAACACAAACAGATGCGCTGCTCCTCGTGTCTTTTTTAAAAAACATTTTCATGGGCTCTACGTTCCCCAAATTTTTGGCGTAGAGTGTTTCCTAAACCTCGATCATTCGAGAACTACTGTCAGGATTTCTGTCTTCTCTGCGTGTGCTTTTATTTTTTTATACCGTGAGCAAATTCTTTATTAAGCTATTTTAAATGCCTTAAAACTGCATGTGCTTTGTTTTGTCTATTATTTACCTAACCTTTTTTTTTTTTAAGATTTATTTATTTATTAGAGAGCAAGAATGAGAGAGTACATGAGACGGGGAGGGTTAGAGGGAGAAGCAGGCTCCTCGCTGAGCTGGGAGCCCGATGCGGGACTCGATCCAGGGACTCCAGGATCATGACCTGAGCCGAAGGCAGTAGCTTAACCAACTGAGCCACCCAGGCGCCCCTTACCTAACCTTTTAAACTGACTTGCTTTTTTACTTAAATGCATTTTTTAAAGGGGCCTTTGTATTCTCACTTTAAGTGGAAAAATACACGCATCTAAACCATTTAAAAATAACATGGTTATTAAAATAAAGGGTTCCACCATGGACCCTCTAGATTTGTTCTGCACGCCCCTTCCAGGTCACTCTTGGCACCTTTGGAAAACACTGCATTATTTTGAGCCTCATGCGCCCCGTGTGGTGGGCAGAGCAGGCTTTATATGCCCCAGGGCTCTGCGTTATAGGTGAGGAAGCGGGAGCTCAGAGTGGGGTGCAACTTCCCCAGGGCCCCGTGGCTGGGGCTCAAACCAGCTCTCCTGTCCCCACGCACTCTGCCCTTCCAGGGGATGACCCCTCTGGCCTCACCGCTACAAAGAGCTTCCCCTCACAGGCCAACCCCCGTAAGAACACACCACCGCCTTCCCTGTGGTCGCCCCAGTCAGCCTTACCCTCGCTGACCCCACGTCCCCTAATCCTGCCCTGTGTCATCGCCAGTCTCCACCATCCCCTCGCCGGCTTTGCGCCACCTTCTTGCTCTGGCTCTGGATTTGCGATTTCCTGGCAGGCTTTCATTTTTCCTCCCTCTTCCTTCATTAAACTCCAGCTCCTTCAAGAATGAGCCTCCCCACCCCAACCCCTTCTTATGGCTCCTCCAATGGCTCTTATCTCACTTTGACGAAAACCCGCATTCCTTACAGTGGCTGCGAGGCCCTATGTGACCTCGCTCCACCTACCTCCGGATCTTATCGCCCACCGTTCCCCTTCAGCTACCTTCCAAGACGTTGGCTATGCCGAGCCTCTTCCTACCTCAGGGCCTTTGCACTACTTGGAAGGCTCTTCCCCAATCTTTGCTGGGTTTGCTTCAGCTCCTCCTTCAGGTGTCGCCTCCTCAGAGGTCTTCCCTGACCACTGTCTAACTACTCGCCCTGCCCCAAACCCACTGCTATCTAAAATGTCCCCCAACCCATTATTCTCTCTCTTGTCTACGTTTCTCCCTGCTAGTCCTTCTCATTTTATGTCCACTTGTTCCCTTGCATGGTGTCTGTCATCCCACCAGGACATAAGCTCCCTGAGGGCAGGGAACAGCCAGCACCAGGTGGGTCCTCAGTACAGAACTGTTGAGTGTTGAATGTGGGGTACATGTGCCTGCCCGTGTGTTCTTCAGCCAGCTGTGTGGACGGGGGACCACAAGCACCTTCACGCTCAGGCATGGATGAATTCAGTGGGCATCAGAGAATTTGCTCCCGTGGCTAGGCCACGGAGAATGCTGTGAGCAAAGCTACTCTTGGATGTCACCACATCAGAGACAGCCTTCCCTGACCCACTCCCCAGGTCCTCATGCCATTGATACCCCACCACTTCCGGCCTCACCCCTTCCTTCCTGCAAGCTGACCTAGCCCCCTCCCCAGGACGGGAGACCTTTACAAGGCACAGAGCAAAGCCTCCCCTGGAGCCTCCCCCACAGGCATTTGGTCCGAAGCACAGCCAGAGGTGCACCCTCTTCTGAATGCGTGACACAGCCGTCCCGGAAGCAGCCTCCCATTGGCCAGCCCGGCACCCCAGGATGAGGAGCTGGACCCTCATCTCCAAGCCGGGACCCTGTATCAGTCAGCGTTCTGCCAGAGAAACAGAACCTGTAGAAGATGAGCTCATCGTTCGTTTATACCACGGAATGGGCTTACGTGATTGCAGAGGCTGGCCAGGCAAGTCTCAAGTCCTAGGGCAGGCCGGCAGGCTGGAGACTGCAGAAGCTCCCTTGCAGGCTGTGGGCTGGACTGCTTCTTCCTCAGGGAAACCTCCCTTTTGCTCTTCAGACCTTTCAGTGAATTGGATGAGGCCCACTCTGATTATAGAAGATAATTGCCTTAGAATCTGATTGTAGATGTTAATCACATCTGCAAAATACCTTCACGTCAACACCTAGTTAATGATTGATTGCATAATTGGGCCTTGCCATGGTTGACAGGAAGTAACCATCGTCAAGATCACCCTTTGTCAGTTCCGTACCCATGCCTGTGTTCTTAAACCACACTTCATCTCTGGATAAAGACAGTAACAAAGTCATGCTTCCACTTAATGTGATGCCACTATCCTGCGGTTTTCACAAAAAACATGCTGACCCTTTCCCCAGGAGAGGATGCCAAGTTCTTGGGTGATGGTCACTCTTGTCCTTGATATCCTGTAACTAAAATCCTGTGATGTAAAGTTAGGTATGATTAATTCATCTTATGTTAGATGATAAGGAGACAAGGGAAGAAAATATATAATATGCAAGTGTGTGTGTGCAAACATACAAACATACAAACAACAAAATGAGGAATATTCAGGACAATTACAGTCCTCATTTCTACACCTGCTCATATGGCTGTAATTGGGGATTTATAACTCCCTTCTTCCACTACCCATTCCATGTCTTCAGTTAGCACCTCAGATGGTTATAGTTCTCTACCTGGCCGAGTGACCCAAACCTTCATTCCTGAAGAGTCACGGCCATTAGTAGTCCTACCTGAATTGGGTTGTAACTTTCCATTGACTTTAATCACAGGGCATGGTACGAAGAGACAACCTAACGGATCTCCTGTATTCCAGAATTCTTACCTTCATCGTAGAGTGCAGCCCAATTTCCTTTTGATAATCAGGATGGATCCACCCAGCCAACAGAACAACTCCCTTCTTTGCCTGTTGATTCAGAAGCAGGAGGACCGCAAAGTGGCCAGGTGGCGGTCTTAGTTTTCAATTCAATGGAATCATTGTCACCCAGTGGACGCATTATTCCCTGTTGTGGGTTGAACTATGTCCCCCGAAGAACTATGTCCTGTCCATCCAGAAACTTGGAATGTGAAAGGTGGTCTTTGCAGATGTAAATCCAATGACTGGCATCCTTATAAGGTCATATGAAGACACAGAAACACAGAAACAGAGGGAAGAAAACCATGTGAAGGAGGCAGAAATTGGAGTGACACTGCTACAAGCCAAGGAGCATCAAGAAATTGCTGGCAACCACCAGAAGCTAGGAGAAAGGCATGGAACAGGTTCTCCCCCAGGAACCCCAGAAGGAAGCCATCTGCCAACACCTTGATTTCAGACTTCTAGCCACTGGAACTGTGAGAGAATAAATTTCTATTGTTTTAAGCCACCCAGTTTGTAGAATTTCTTATGGTAGTTCTAGGAAATGAATATACTCCTTTGGGAACTAAGACCTCTGGAGCAGAGCACAAGATTGTGGGAAAGAGAAGCAAAATTTTTTCTAATCGATCAATAGGGTCATAGTGAGTGGTACCACTCCCATTTCTGCCCCTTGATCCCTGGACCTGTTGGGAGAAATAGCAGCATGAGTCCTCATTGATTAGAGCATATACGGCCTTCTGGAGAAACTTGGCCCAGCCCTGCAAAGTATTGCCACCTAAACATTCCACATGGTTCGGTCCTAGGCACCTTCCTAGGAAGGAAGAGGCTGCAGACCGCCCTCCCTTCAGGCCCATCAGCATTTTGAAAATCCCGGAAGTCTGGGATCAAACTGCGGTTTTCAAATTTACTTGACCATGAGCTCATTTTTTGCAATGTTTCTCCTGTGGAACTAGGATTTAGGAAAACACACCTCGGAAAATGCAAACTTAAAGAAGCTGCTATGGTTTAAGCTGAAATGAGGAAATTTTGTTTTGTTTTCAGGTATTTAATTGCTACTTTTTCATGGAGATCCAAACCAGTAATTTTCTGAATACAAATGGTGGTATGTAGTGCATTATTATACTACACTTAGCAACTATTGTGGAAGCATCAACATTTCTGCCTTCTGCCGCATCCCCCACCTGTCAGCTGTCTTAAGCCTTCCCTGTTGTCTGAAGATCCCCTTTGTCCTGGTGCAGCTTGGGCCAATGTGAACCCTTGTCAGCTGTGCTCGGGAGCATCTTCCTGGAATTATTTTGGGCCCATGGAATCTGGAGTTTCATCATCACAGGCTGACCTCACAGGGAGAGTGGCCCCACTCCTTTAGAAACAGGAGACGGATATCACCAGCTGTCTGGGGCTCCAAGCACCTTGTCAGATGGTGAGGCCCCCTCCCCTGAAAATCAATAGGCTTTTCTACCCAAGGCTTGAAAAAGACTTAGTATGAACTGTTTGATGAATATTTGATGTAAACGAGGTTTTCAGTAATGATTCATTTAAATGATCACAACCATGATACAAGTGATTCACTCTGCCGAAAACACCCTGCCCAGGCCTTCGGCATTCTGCCTGTAGCATTATTTGTGTGTGAAAAATACACACAACTGTGTTTTGAGATTAGTCTCAAAATTAATACGTAAAAGATTAAAATCACAGAAGCTCAGTTCAGCTTACCAAAAGCCTGCTATATGAGCAGGTGTAATTACCACAGAATTGCCAAGATGGAAGGTACTTAATGCCTTTTTTTTTTTTAAAGTAGGCTCCACACCCAATGGGGGGCTTGAATTCATGACCCTAAGATCAAGAGTCCCATGCTCTACAGACTGGGCCAGCCAGGTGCCCCAATGCCACTAATTTTAAACCTGGGGAATTCAAGTCTGATGGGTTCTACAAAGCCAGTACTGTTGGAATCAGGGAATGGGGACAAACACACGTATATTCTTAGTAAATTAAAACTTTCATGGCCTTACCCTATCATTCTTCATTAGTACAAATAGTCCTTTTATAAAAAGAAGCAAAACATTCAGGTGACTCACAAGTTAGCAACTCAACTGTTGACCACCCAGTGACATGGACATGGAGCAAACTGCTAAGATGACAAGAGTCTCTGCCAGGGTCATTCATAGTAAAACTTTATTGAAAAGAAAACCCAGCAAAGGTTTTCACCTCTGCAAAGTTCCCCTTGGTTTAAAGTAAAGCACTGCATTTTAAAAAGCAATTATACATAAGTCTTTCCTAGAAAAGTCCTGCTAAAACATGTCTAGCAATTTCACTGATTATATAAAGTAGTACACTTAGTGTAATTTAAACATTCCAACAGGAATCAAATCGTACCAGCAGAACCATTTCTGCATCTATGATATCTATGTACAAACACACATGCAGACTCACACACCTGAAAAGTTCCTCAGGCATAAACATGCGACACTAATGCCTTCTACTTACAATGCCTATGAAACTACATACAGTATATATTAAAGCTCTTCAGAGAATAAAGACATGAGAAGCCTTGGACATTTTTTGTTCATCAATTTGTATCATGGCTTCACGTCTTAGTTTCTGCTTTTGCTTGATCACAAAAGCATATCCTCCTCCTCGTTGATTCTCGAATTCTGTGCCACTGCCATGTCCAGGTGAGGAAATCTAGCCGGAGTCAGAAGATCCAGTCCATGCCTGTCGAAGCCTCCAGCAGCCAGAAAGCAAGCACCATCAGTTTGCTATGGCTGGGGGGCCTTCAGGAAGAAGAGAAGCAAAGAAAGTTTTGAAGACAAGCCAGGCTGTGCTCATAAATGAAGGGCTGGTCTGCTCATCGTCCAGTACATCCCTGTCTGGAGGAAGGCGGTTGGGGTCTTCAACTTCAGGATCAGGGCCTTCCTACAGTTAATGAAACACAATGAGAAAACCATTAGGAAAGAATGTCAGGAAAGGGCAGAGTAAATCCCTGGCCCCATATTCAAAGCAACCAGGCAGACAGGACCGCAGGAAATGGTGTCCTTGGCTGGATGTCGAGTTCTCAGGCCTCACAGCATAACTGCTGGTGACCTTCTCACAGTTTTGAAAATCCCTGGCAATAAGTATTAGAACAAAAGAAGTAACTAGATCTTTATTATTAAACTCATGAATTAAGTTAACCACTTCATTAAATATGGATATTCTGATTTTGGCAGTGTTCCGAGTTAAGAAACTAAAAATGGAAACCCAGAGTTCTAAAAACAGATACTAGGGTGACAATTTATATTATAAAAGAATATCCTTTGGGATTATGGATTAAACTGCTCTATAAATCTAGGGAAATTCTCCAGGAAATCCATTCTGGAAGTGAGACATGCTTATATTCCTAATCTTTAATTAGAATAACTATCCATTAGCAGTTTCCATGGTATAACACATGGTTATAGACCTCTGAATGCTCAGAATAGTGAGTTTAACAAAACATTATTTACATTTGCCAAAATGCAAATTGCCACAGGACTAAAATACCTGATGGATTTTATGGCATACTCAATGTTTTTTTAAAAATAGCTACTGCTGGGGCGCCTGGGTGACTCAGTCATTAAGCGTCTGCCTTCGGCTCGGGTCATGATCCCAGGGTCCTGGGATCGAGCCCCGCATCGGGCTCCCTGCTCGGTGGGAAGCCTGCCTCTCCCTCTCCCACTCCCCCTGCTTGTGTTTCCTCTCTCGCTGTCTCTCTGTCAAATAAATAAATAAAATCTTTAAAAATAAATAAATAAATAAATAAATAAATAAATAATAAAAATAGCTACTGCTAGGGGTGCCTGGGTGGGCTCAGTCAGTTACATGTCTGACTCTTGGTTTCTGCTCAGGTCATGATCTCAGGGTCATGGGATCGAGCCCCGTGTTGGGCTCCGCACTCGGTGCAGGGAGTCTGCTTGAGATTCTCTCTATCCCTCTCTCTCTCCCCCACCCCACCCACCTGCTTGCACGCACGCATGGTCTTGTTCTCTCTCAAAATAAATAAATCTTAAAAAAAAAAAAAAAAAGCTACTGTTCTAAGAACAAATTTGAAAAAATCTTGAAACTTCAGCCTAATGAAACGGTAAACTATGAGGCTAAATATCTAAATGTTAAGGATTTGAGAGCCTGGCATTTCACACGAAGCTTGCTGGGCCCCCCTGGGAGCTCCTTACCTGTAAGTTATTGTTGGGGTCCTGATTTATAGCTTCATGAGGAGGACCATCGTTTGGGAAGTTCTGAACCGGCCTCTGCCTAAATGGAAACCACCCAACGTGATGCCTTCAAAGGAAGCACATAAAAGTTCACCTTAGCAAATCACAGTGAACTTTGTTCAAGAATTTAAGGCTCTTCTTGATTAGATAGGGTCCCCCTTGCCCTCCTCCTCTACTCATAGCAATGCTCTGATTAGAAGCTCACAGCCAGGCCCATCTGCAGAGACTTTCTACCACACCATCTCCTAGACTTCCCTCACTGGCCTGTCAGCTTCTTCAAGGTCACTGTGGGGACTATGTTTTATTCAGCACTGTGTGCCCACCAACATTAACAGCACCCTGCACACAGAAAGTACTCTTGCTGATCCTGAACTAAACTTTACACCTGCAAACCTGAGCAGGGGGTGGGGGAGGGATAAACACACACATGCACACAGAGCTGGGGTTAGGATATGTAATAACCTACATAATAGTAAGACCTAAATTTGGTCACAAATATATGATTCTAGAGACCAAAAAACTTAAAGAATTGACTAATATTTTATTTGGAAAATTCAACTAAATACAAGTCTTATAGCAAATATGACAAAATATTAACAATGATTAATTCTGGATATAAGAGTAATTGTTTTATTATTCAAATATTGCTCTCTTAAGATTTTTAAAACTAAAATAAGAATCCATTTTCACTCCATAGGAAAAATTTGTCAGTTCTGACCACAAACAAGGACATATCACTCTAGGCCAGGGTTTCTCACCTTTGGCACTACTGACATATTGGGCTGGATATTTACTGTGGGGCTGTCCTGTGCTTTGTAGGATGCTTAGCAGCACCTCTGGCCTCTACCTACTAGATGCCAGTAGGACCACCCCTCTAGTTGTGACAGTCAAAAGTGTCACACCCTAGGAGTACAAAACCACCCTGGTTGAGAACCACTACTCCGAGCCGTGGATAAAGCCAAACGTCAGGTCTGTAAAGGTTCCCCGGCCCTTTAGAGCTTTGCTGCCCTCAGTGCATGACCTCCAATTCTGGAAGGCAGCAACTACAGCTTGATAAAGATAAACTTATTTTTATTCAAAACAAATACAATTTTCCCTTTCATGCTTTAGAATGGCCATATTATTGTGGTTCATGAGCCTGGCAGGTACCTTATCTAGAAGAAAACAGAATGTCCTTCTTGCATTAACATACGATTAATGTGTTCTCAGCAGTGCCCAACCAAACTGTCAGTTCCTTGCACTGAAGGTGCCAGAATAATATGCTGTTTAAATACACTTCCATAGGGATGCCTGGGTGGCTCAGTCGGTCAAGTGTCCAACTCTTGATTTTGTCTCAGGTTATGATCTCAGGATCGTTGAGAGTGAGCCCCGCATCGGGCTCTGCACTGGGCATGGAGCCTGCTTAAGATTCTCTCTCTCCCCTTCTGCCCCTCCCCTGCTCGCACTCTAAGTAAATAAAATCTTAAAAACAAAAACACACTTTCATAAATAATGACTGAGACTGCTCAAAAAAAGAGAAAAATCTGTACTTGGTTTGAGACCCCATGCTGCATTAATTTGTAATAAAGGGAAAAAAGGAAAGCGAAATCATCTACTTACAGGTACATAACGATGGTGGCCCCCATGACCATAAGGAACCTGCTCAGGGAGGAGTAGAAGTAGAGGATACTGAGAAAAACGGAAAATGTGGCTGCGGAATAGGTCCAATCCAACCAATCTCGATTTATTTCATCATCTTCTTCCACAATAGGGCCACCTTGTGCATTCATCCGCAAATTTTGATTGGCCCCAGGATTAACCACCACTGGAGGAGCAGCATTCTGATTGGCTGGCTGGTTCTCTGCTGGAAACTGGTTGTGAATAGGGGCTGGAGCAGGTGCAGAGACCACAGGTATCTCTTGTGCACTTGGTGAGGGGACAAAAGCCCCCGATGCAGCAGTGGCCGCTAAACTAAAATAAAATCAACAGAAGCAGATACTGTTGAGAGCAAACCACTGTGAAGACTGTGCTTCTCATAGCCTTATTTACACAGGGTCTTTTACTGTTAAGAATTATAAGTAGGTACATGAAAAATTTGACTTTTCTTTAACTTAGTGAATAATTTCTTTACTAACAGCTGAATCTATAAATGCCTTTTCTGCTCCTGAGAGCGCCACATGGTAAATTTCATCTGGAGTTGAAAGTATAAAACTATAAAAGTATGGTACAGTAGCAAATTAAACTTTTCACGAAACTAAAGATACCTCGTATTGAAAAGGAAGTAACTGATTCTGAATGAGTCATCAAACTATGTACAGACACAAGCCCCCCTGAATTAATACACAAATTAGGTAGCAGTTATCATTTACACCCTCCTCCACTCACCGGGCCAGACAGAGCAAGGCTCTGCAGAAACTGATGACTACCCTCATTCCTCCATCCCTCGCCCGGCCGCCCCCAGCAGGACAGGAAAGGACTCACTATTGCATGTAGTACTGCCGTGCGTAGATCTGCTGGAACCAGGAGAGCTGCAGCCAACCATAGGTTGTATAGCCCGAGAAACCAGGCCCCAGGCCTTGGAACACTGGCTGGACAGCTTCAGGCCTATGATAGATTTTTTAAAAAACACTCATTTTGACTTGGTGTAGTATGAATAAACGCAAAGGTCTAAATTACAATTAGCACCTGGAAGAGAGAGCGGAGAGAGAGAGGCTGTGTGACAGCTCACTGGTAGAGGGCTGTGTGAGGCCCCTGTGTGATGCGAGCACAGGCAGTGCTGACAGAGCCCTACTCTCAGCAGGTCACTGCTCAGACGTGTAAACCAGCAGGGCCCGTTCAGGCTAGGTGGACCCTCACCCCCAGTCTCCATTTGCTGAGTGTCACTGCAGCTCTAAACCCACCGTTTATCCTTCAAAGAGCAGCCCTAAAAAGCCACATCTCTCTCAAAGCCTTTCCTGAAGAAAACTAGCCCCCCCTCCCACTACCCACTTCTCCCCAGCCCTAAATCTGAGCTACACGGCGGGGCAGTTACGTGTGTATGTGGCAGCACTCACGCGTGCTTACTGACCACCTGTGCCCTGTGCAGGCTGCTGGGCTGTCACCTCCCTGGATCCCCACCAACCTGTGGGGAGGGAGCTTCCCCCTCCGTGTCACAGAAGGGAGCCTGAATACAGCTCAGGGAAGACGAGGGATTTGCACGAAGTCACTGAACTAGTTAAATAGCAGGGCTGGATTTGAGACCTGTTTGACACCAAACTCCTATTTCTTAAGCAGAGCATACGGGTATCATCTTTGGCTTTGTGCCCTTTTCAGAGTGAACTCCTTTGGCAGCAATTCACAAAACTAAAAGAATTGTGGAAAAATCAGGAACTGGTTATGTGATCATCTCTGCTGGTTAACTCCCATCCTTAAAATTATATGCACTGGCTACTCAATAAATAGGTGTTGAATACAATCGACAAGTTTTATCAAGGTGAAATTCACATACATATGGGCCACAAATCTCAAATTGTATGGCTAGAAAAAGGGAAGCAGTTTTAAGTGTTTCTATCCAATTATCCAATTTATATGTGGACAATCTTTTTCTCTTTTAAGGGCTCAATCTCAAGACCCTGAGATCGAGTCAGACGCTCAATTGCCTGACCCACCCAGGTGCCCCTATGCTGACAGTCGTTTAACCAAATTCCCTAGCCAGAGTGTTCCTAAAATGGTATTCCAATTCAAGTAGGTCTTGGTATAATATTGTTTTTGATCGTTTAAAAATGTTATAGTGCAAGGAAATGAGATGATAACAAAGTGCTTTTGTAGCTCTGATGAGGACAGCATTGTAGATATGCAAGAGAACTCTAAGGTTTTACTCAAGTACGTAGGGGTGAACTGACATGATGTCTAGGAATTACTTAAACATGTCAGAAAGGAAAAAGCAAAGGGGGAATAGATGAAACAAGCATGGCGAAACTATGATCATTACTGGGCTCAGGTGATGTCTAATGTGAGGTTCATTACACAGTTCCCTCTGCTCTTGTGTGTATTTGAAATTTCCGTTAAGGAAAAAAAAACCAACTCATCATTCCTCAAATACCTGACTTTGTCAAAATCAAATATTAATAACTACTAGGAAAAGGAAACCAGGGGAGTTGAGGGGCTACAGAATTTCAACTTGTAGTTAATTATTTTTTTCTCATAAGAACTTTCATAATAAGATGTTCCAAGAGCTATGAAATCCAAACATTAGAGCATTTAGTCACTCTTGGCTTTTGCTCTAAAGACAAGACCTTTTTTTCCCAGCACCACCAACTCAGTCCTTGGCAGAGGATTTCTTCATCTTTTCACCTTTTGCCACCCACGTTATGACAGACAAAGCACAAAGCCACCGGCAAAGCAGCTGTGAGATGCTTACACTGGCTGTTTTCTCCGCAGCAGCAGCACTAAGTCCCTATCATGAGGTCAGCACAATGCGAAGCACACCCATGTGGGAAGGGAAATGCCTACATTTTCAACTCATGCATCCCCATATGTTTATGTGTTCTTAAAAGGCTGTGTATTAAGAAAAGTTAAATACGTAACAGATCTTTAAAGTGAAGCCCTTAAAAAGCAAAATTTTGTACATTTTAAAGTTCTGTGACTATATACTATAAACATACTTTATTCTTAAAATTGATGCAAATGATGCACGTCCGTGTTGTATAAACCTGGTTCTCTATTGTAACACTCACCTTGAGATATTCTCCCATCCAGAGGGAGAAAGGTTCCGAAGAACCTCCCTTTGCCTTAAGCTATCACCCGAGGAATCCCCAGGATACTGTCCCTGATGGAGATCAGCAGGCTGCTCTGTGGATTCAGCAACCTAAGGAAGTGTAGGATGAATATTAGAACAAAGGATCTGATGCAACTGTCTGCAACCAAACTAAAAGGATTCTTTTGCTGTGAATGGCTTATGTCCCTCACCCCGACCTCTGAACTTGACAAAAGTAAACAGATGCAATGTTATGTAAAAAATACTCTGAAATTTGTTCAACCCAATTTCAATATATAGATATTTTAAAAATCCATATTTTTTCCTCGAGTAACTACGCTGTAATTTCATTAAAATCTTCCAATGAAGTTATCATTGATGAGAAAGCATCCTGATAATGTTCTACAAATCTTATGGTGCTAAATTTACTAAATCAAGAAACTAAATCTGACCAATAAGATTTATAAATACAACCTAGCCAGCAACGTAAAGGAAAGAAATTTCCTATCCTACGTTCAGATGTTTCAGGAAATAGAGTCGTAATCCTAATTTAGAGTGTTATCACTACATTAGAATATTATTACTGTATATTCAAATCAACACTGTGAAATGAAAAATAAATGATTTTGGTTGTCAAACATAGGTCAGTCTTTAGAGCTCACGTGATAGAGATGGTGGTCTTTTCCTATCCAATTAAATACATCACAATGAAAATTTCCAAAGGAAATATATTCATTTTTACTGTTCATAAAAATGAGTGATTCCTTAGAAGCAGCTTATTATGTGCTAAATTCAGTAAAAACCCATTTTAGAGTGTCTTGCTGATTTAGTGATCTGGATACACAGCTATTGTAGGTCAAATCATGTCCCGGAAGATAGTGTAATGTAGAACTCTACTTTCCCACTACACACTAATGGCACAGTCTACTACTATAATAGCAGACATGCACTTGTATTGGTAAGTTTCTAATTCCTGATTATCACTGGGGAAGAAACAAACTATTACTTGATAAAAAGGCAATAAAATCTCTTTTTTCCAACTCCCTGTATTTCTACCATGAGGGTCTGATTTATAGAGATTGCTATAATCTTGAAAAAGCAGACATACCTTTGCACTGGTTTCTGACATTTTTGAAGGACCCTTCACATTGCACACCAGATGCAAAACATGCCGTTTTTCCTGCTAAAAGTAATAAGGAGGTACTTTAGGACCTAAATTCAACCTGGTAAGTGCTTAAAAAACATTCAAAAGTTAATGTGTAAATGATGTACCTTTGGAAGCAAGTCCTTGAGACACTGGTGATCCAACAACAGCTTTCCAGAATAAATTAACCTCTGGTCCTCTGGACACTAGTCATGGAAAGAAAGAGTAGCACAGGTCAGCATTTAGCTCCCACAAGTTCCCAAACACAGAAGAAACTTTTATACAAATAACTCGAACATGGGTGTTTTTTCCTAGAATCACAGGAAAGCATTTTTCCAAAGGCCTCATATACAAAACTCTTCTTTATAAAGTGCTGAACTTTGAATTTCTCTCTAACATACAAATAAATTTAGGATGGCAAATCATCTCCAGTCCACAAAACCTATGGTGACCTACATGACTTTTAAATTCCCAAGGAAATTCCTTTCTGCCATTAAAAACACAAATTGTATGGTCTCAGAGAAAGCTCAGTGCTCCCAAGCAAGGTCAGCCTTCACCAAAATCACCTAGTATTGTCCTAAGATAACACAAAGCAATTCTAAACTAATTCTAAACTCTCAAAGAGACTTTTCCCAATATACAAATGCAAGTACAGAGGAGGTATTCAACCCTGTGAGATTTAGTATCCCTGTTTGAAGGGAGGAAAAGTCTGAAACGGACTTGTCTAAGGTCACCTGCTGCTAAAAAGTCAAGATTCCAACCCCTCTTCTCCTTCCCAGTAATTTCAAACTACAAGGACTCTCCACACTTTCATACAAATCTCACTTTTAAAATCTATTTTTAATTCCTTTAAAAACCATACTTAAAACGAATGGCCTCAAATGATACATACCAAAGCCAGTACACTAGAGCTCACCAACCAGTGCCGATACAAACAACTATGCAAAATTTGGCATAAAGCTGCTCCTGCCAAGTAGCTGGAGATTATAAAGCAAACTGTTTAAAACAATCAAAACAACAACTGCATCTATTTATCTGCATAAATCAGGAATTTTTGACACTATGCACCTAAAACTACAGAACCAAATTGGATACTTTGTTCACCACTGTTCTGATTGATTTTATAGGTAATGCTATACACATAATTTTATAAAACACTACTGCAGAGCTGGGGTCCTGCTTTACATTGAAGAGTTCCACACTAGTAAAGGTTTGAAAACCATAGCTGCCTGTGGGTTTCCTTTTAGAGGCCTGACATGCTGTGTCTTTACCCAGAAGGCTGATTTGAAAAAAATTATAAAAGTAAGACTTCTCAGGTTAGAAACCAAATGATGAGTGCTCTCCAGCCGTAATTTTTAAGCACAAACTTACGCACCTGAGAGGTCTTTTATTTGGGTCTTCGGACTTAATAGGAGTGATGTCTGTCACCCAAGGAAGCCCTTAAGGGAAGCTCTCCTCCAAAACACTGCCTTTTACCAAATGATGCACCTAGCGACTACACCTATCTGCGTACCTAATAGCCATTCTCAGAGCAACACAGTCACCTAGTTTCTTGGAAGCAGCTGGGGTGAAACTACACATAGTCCCAAGGGGTATGCTAAAGAATTGAAAGCTTATTAAATAAGCAAAATTCAAAAGAATAACTCAGAAGGAAAACTCACTTCTACCTTCCATACTGCACAAATAAGGAGCAAAAAGAGCCTGACCCCCGAGCTACCACACACGGCAACTTTACAGATAAGAAGGAAGAATTTCACAATCTTGTCCGCCCCGATGTCTCCTCCTGTCTGATGGAGAATTACACTTGTGGGCAGTAAAGCACACTGTGACACTTACATAACATCAGAGTAGAAAGTAAATACAGGAAGGATGCAGCCGCCTCCATCACGTGGTGGGGACGGAGGGCGGTGCTAAGGGTGATGTTGACAGATGTGTCCACCAAAACAAAGCGAGGAAGTCTGTAATTGAGGGGCCAAAGTCTTAAAACCCAGACTCAGGGAGACTCTCTGTGCCTGCTTCCCTAACTCACTCTAGCCAGAAAGCGCGCGGGGCTCCTCCCCGGGACTCGCCGAAGGCTGCGGAGTCCGGCGCGGCAGGGAGGGGCCCAGGGCGGAAGGTGGACGGGGAGGGGAAGAGCCACGTCTCGCTCCTGGGTGTGGGACCTTAAGTACACACTCCCTGGGCGCTCCCCGTCTCCCTAGCCACTGGCCTCCGCCGCCTCCGCTCCACACTGAGACGCGGCATTCAGAAAATCCACTTGGCAGCATTTCTGTGGCCTCGCTTCTAGCCAGGGGATGCAATCCTAACGCGGAACGCCTAGCCGCCCTGTCCTTTCGGGGAAACTGAGGCTGGAAGGGTGCAATGACTCACCCAAGGTCAAACTGCTGTCTCAGCGGCTTGGCTAAGGCCCGAAGCCAGACCCAGGGGACGGGGCAGTGGTCCGGGAGGTGGGGCTGGGACCACGGGAGGTGAAGTGACAAGGGAAGGCGTCCCGTCTGGAAGGCGGGGCGATGGCGGCCTAGGACTTGGAGGTGACGGCCATCGGGCCGGGCGCGGCGGCGCCTACCGCGGCAGGGCAGGGCAAGCCCCCAGCCCTGGGGAAGTGACCTGGTGAGGACCAGCCGTCGGGGGAAGGGCGGCAAAGGGAGAAGCTGGAAGGGAAGGGGAGGCGGACGCGAGGCGGGCCGAGGGGATGACAGCCGGGGCGGGAGGCGCTGGCAGGGAGAGTCGGGGGCCCCTCTCACCGGGCGCTCGGGGTAGACGCGGCTCAGATGCGCCTTGAGGCGGCCCACGCTCCAGCTGCGGTCGCCGCTCAGCTCCAAGTCGCGGTGGCGCTGGTTGGGGCTCTTCACCAGGAGCGTGACGGGCTCAGGCTCGGGTTCGGGCTCGACCTCCATGTCGGCTGCGCTGTGGGTTCCGCGGCGCTCCGAGATGCCAGGCAGGCGGCGACGCAGCCCCCGACAAACTCCGCAACGACGGTTCGCGTCTCTGGGGCGCGCGCGCCCCCGCCTCACACGCCTTTTATAGGCACCTCGCGCCCGGGCTCTGCGGCGAGAGCGCTCTGTGGCTGACTCCCATTGGCTGAGGCGGAGGTCACGGCCCTAACGTGGCCCAATCGGCGCCCGGATCCGTGGGCGGAGGGGCGGGCCGAGCACGTGGTCGCAGGCTGATGCAACCCGTCGGTCGTGCGTCACCCGGAATCCCGGCTGCGGCCCCGGAACCCGGGTTCGGCGGCCATGTTTGGGTGCGCTGCGGCCCGCCGAGGCGCCGAGGCCCTGACGGAACTGGGGTGCGCCCTACCTCGGCTTGTTCCAGGCGCCTCGAGGAGGGTCAGGCCGGCAGACCCCCGGCTTGGCGGCTTCTGCAAATTGTGCCCTCACAAAGCAGCTCTCCCCGCCCTTTTTGACCCCAGGCGCCAAGGCGCACTTCCCCTTTCCCTTCCCGGTGGGCGGCCCGGGACGTCAGGCCCCACAGCCTGCCTTACGGGGGAGGCTTCCCCATGCCTACCCCGACCCCAGCCCAAAGAACAGCTCGGTGGACTCGGTTTGCGAATTCACCCGGAAGGGCGGCCCCACAGGCCTTAGCAGGGCGGGGAAGAACCGGGCGGATTCCTCCTGGGGACGGAGCCAAGGACGGAGGCTTCCCACCTGCTGTGGCCACTTCATCTGTGGCCTCGGACGTGAACGTTGCACCCTCAAGTTTGGAGCATCACCTTTATGGCTGGCAAACGGGCCACACAGTCCAGCTTAGGCTGGGAGACCCTCGAAAAGGGCCTCGCTTTATAGGATGCTAATACACGCTTTCTTTAAACTGGGGCTGAGACCAGGATGGGAAGGTTCTGAGTTTTCTAAAAGGTGTCTCTGATGTAGACAACCTTCCTCCCTCCCCTCGGTAGGAAAAAAGGTCTTGAAAAACAAAACTGACATTGTGCGGGCCCCATCCTTCGTCCAGTCCTGTTGGGCCATCTGTTTATCCAGGTGTCAGGAGCTTGGCAAGGGCAAGGGCAAGGGCAGGAGGCTGACAGGAGGAGCGTGGTGTGGTTAGTGGGTGTAGTACCACAAACTGGGCGGCTCGCAGGACAGAAATGTAATGTCTCACAGTTCTGGAGGCTAGAAGTCTGACATCAAGGTGTTGGGCGGGTTTGTTCCTTCTCAGGGCTTTGAGAGAGCACCTGTTCAATGCTACTCTCCTAGCTTCTGGTAGTTTGCCTCCATCTTTGGAGTTCTGAGGTGTGTAGCTGCATTCTTCCATCTCTGCCTTCACAATAACACAGTGTTCTCCCTGTGTGCAGGCCTTCACATAATTTTCCCTCCATGCATGTCTGTCTCTGTGTGCCAATCCCTCCCACCCTTTAAAAAAAAAAAGATTTTTATTTATTTATGAAGACAGAGAGAGTGCACAAGTGGGGGGGAGGGGCAGAAGGAGAGGGAGAGAGAATCTCAAGCCGACTCCACCCACCCAGCGTGGAACCTGAGGAGGGTAGGGGGCTCAATCTCCACGACTTTGAGATCATGACCTGAGCCAAAATCAAGAATGGGATGCCCAACCGACTGAGCCACCAGGGCACCCCCACCCCACCCCACCCTTTATATAAGGACACCAAGTCATACTGGATTAGGGTCCACCCTACTGACTTCATCCTAGTTTGATCACGTGCAAAGACCACATTTCCAAATACAGTCAACATTCATAGGTACTGGGAGTCAGGACTTGAACATCCTTTTCCACAATTCAATCCATAACAGTCAGCCTTAATGTAACACAGAACTAGGGTGACTTCTTTTTCAGCAGTCTTTTTGTTAAGAAGGGAGGTGGAGGGCTTTAGAGATAAATTGTCCCCATGCTCAGATTTCTGTGATTGGTTTTTGTCTGCTGAGGATGGTTCTGTCTATTTTCATCACGTCTGGCTTCACGGGTGTGGGACCTGTGCAGTCACACGGAACTCCAGTCTTGGTTTAATGCTCTGCTGTTACCATCCGAAATTCTGAATAAATTTTGAACAAGAAGTTTTGCATTTTCTTTTTTTTTTAAAGATTTTATTTATTTATTTGACAGCGAGAGACACAGCGAGAGAGGGAACACAAGCAGGGGGAGTGGGAGAGGGAGAAGCAGGCTTCCTGCAGAGCAAGGAGCCCGATGCGGGGCTCGATCCCAGGACCCTGGGATCATGACCTGAGCCGAAGGCAGATGCTTAACAACTGAGCCACCCAGGCGCCCCGAAGTTTTGCATTTTCATTTTTCACTAGGTCCTCACAAATTATGTAGCTGGTCCTGCTTTTCATACATAAGATGGAAGAAAATGACCATGATCTGGTAGTCTTGGAACTAGCTAGAAGCTGACCGGTGGGGCCAGGTCATATAAAATAAGCAGAAGCCTTAAAGGAGGCAGCCAGGCAGGAGATTATGACTTTATTGGGGAATTAAGTATGCCACATGGCATGGTCTCCTCTCACCTGCAGTGACAAGCATCAGGACCCCTTAAGACAGCACATCCACTTCCATCGGTAAGAAAGCAAAGGGGTGTGTTTTTTTTTCCCTTAGGGAAAAGGCAATCTATTTTCTGTGATTCCCTTTTATCTCCCGATAAGAGAGCTCCTTTTAAAGGACCCTGGTGGTTCTGCCTACAGCATATTTAGAAAAACATTAAATTCAAGTCCACAAACATGCCAGGAATAGAAAGATAAACATGGAGTAACCCTATTCTCAGTAATCTTAAAAAGATAATGGGGGGGTGATAAGACAGTACAAAAATACAGAAATAAAGGACAACCCAAAAGTCTCCCACATTTCTGAAGGACTCATGATTACACTGAGGGATTTCATAGCAGCAGGAGGAGAAGAGGGGAAGTCAGAGAAAACTTGATGGAAAAGGTGGAATCTGAGCTGGACTTTGAAGGATGCGTGGGATTTGAATAACAATACTAATGTCAGCAATTACTGATTAGGCCCAATAGAATGACTGTGTACAGAATTTGAATGGGCAAGTATTAACTCTGGTTAAACTCATGGTCCCAGAGCCAGACTGCCTGTTTTCAAACCTAGCTTTTGCCACTTGAGAGCTACGTGCCCTTAGGCAAGTTACTTAACCTCTCTGTACCTAATTTCCTCTTCTGCAAGATAGGAAGAATAATGGTATCTATTTAATAGGGTTGTTGTGAGGTTTACATGATAGGATATGCTGAAGGTCCTGGGACAGATCCAGGCAGGAAGCGCTCAATAAATGTTGGGCATTAGTGTTTAGCAGACTGAAACCAGTCCAGTCCAGTGGTCCCTGAACCTGGCTATGAAACAAAATCACCCAAGGAACTCTTTTTTAAAGTAAAGGTCCCTGGGCACCTGGGTGGCTCAGTTGGTTAAATGTCTGACTCTTGATTTTGGCTCAGATCATGATCTCAGGGTTGTGAGACTGAGCCCCGCATCGGGCTCTGTGCTGGGCATGGAGCCTGCTTGAGATTCTCTCTCTCTCTGCCTCTCACCCCGCCTCCCTCTCTTCAAAATAAATAAATAAATAAATAAAGATTCCCTACAACACCAACACTGAGTATTGGCAGAGATATGGAGCAACTGGAACTTTCATATGTGGCTGATAGGACTATAAAAATGGTACAACCCTTTTGGAAATCGGTCTGGCAGTTTCTCATAGAGTTAAACCCACATTTATCTACAGCCTAGCCATTACCATCACAGGGATTTACCCCAAAGAAATGAAAGACTTGCACAAGAATGTTCATGGCAGCTTTATTCATAATAGCACCAAACACTGGGAACGGCCCGTTGTCCGTCCCCAGGAGACTGGATGAGCAAGCTATAGAACATCCATAAAGTGGTATACTACTCAGTAATAAAAGAAAGAACAACTACTGATACATGCAGCAGCATGAATGAATCTCAAAACCACAGTGCGTGAAAGAAACAGACAAAAAGAGTACATACTATAAGATTCCATTCATATGAAACTCCAGGATAAGCAAAGTTAATCTCTGGTGACAGAACACAGATTCATGGTTGCCTGGGGATGGGGCCGGCAGAGATTGACTTGGAAGGGCCACAGCAGTGGTGTGCCCGAGTCAGCTGGTATGACTCACAAAGACCAACTGTGAGCCTCTTCAGTGACAACTCTTTCAGTGACATCATATCGATGGCTCGAAATTGGCCATGCTGGGAATGTTTACACCACACAGATCAGCAAACACAAAGCAGAGCGTTTCTTTTTTTTTTTTTTAAAGATTTTATTTATTTATTTGACAGAGAGAGACACAGCGAGAGAGGGAACACAAGCAGGGGGAGGGGGAGAGGGAGAAGCAGGCTTCCCGCAGAGCAGGGAACCCGATGCGGGGCTCGATCCCAGGACCCTGAGATCATGACCTGAGCCGAAGGCAGACGCTTAACGACTGAGCCACCCAGGCGCCCCACAAAGCAGAGCGTTTCTTATCCCAGGGAATCAGTTGTTAAACTTTTACCAACGCACCACTAGGCATGAAGAAAACTTTTGGGGTGTTGAAATGTCCTAGCTTGACAGGGTGTGGGTTACACAGGTACAGACATTTGTCAAAACAGATCAAGCTGTTCACTTAGGATTTATTCCTTTCCCTGCTTGCACATTATGCTTCAACGAAACATTTAGTAAAAGAAAAAACAAAAAACGCAGGATGGGTGTCTGGGTCCCATTTTAGGCCTACCAAATGGGGCCTGATGCACCCAAGTTGGTACTGGTTCAAAGGCCATGTTTGGAAACCACTGGTCAAGTGTGACAGTAAGTACAGGGTTTATTTTATTTTTTAAGATTTATTTATTTATCTGACAGAGGGCACAAGCAGGGGGAGTGGCAGGCAGAGGGAGAGGGAGACGCAGGCTCCCCGCTGAGCAGGGAGCCCGATGCGGGGCTCGATCCCAGGACCCCGGGATCATGACCTGAGCCGAAGGCAGACACTTAATGACTGAGCCACCCAGGCGCCCCAGTACAGGGTTTATTTTAAAAAAAAAATAGTGATGAGGGGCACCTGGGTGGCTCAGTCATTAAGTGTCTGCCTTCGGCTCAGGTCATGATCTCGGGGTCCTGGGATCAAGCCTCAAATCAGGCTCCCTGCTCAGCAGAGAGACGCTCCTCCCTTTCCCTCTGCCCCTCCCCGCTGCTTGTGTGTGCGCGCACGCTCTCTCTGTCAAATAAATAAAATCTTTTAAAATAAGATAATAGTAATGACAACTTCAGCGAGAGGTAAAACTATAAAGAATTCTTAGGACCCCCTCCGGAAAGACTTTATATGGTCACCCTTGAGAGTTGGCCTTTTTTGTGGGCAGTGGGAAGTTTTCGAGCAGTAGAAGAGACATGATCACAATCTGTGGATCCGTATCATCACGGAGGCTGCATTTGAAGGGGAGAGACTTGGGGCCAGAAGACCAACTGGCTCATTCAAGGGGAAATGTAGATGAGCACTAGGATAGACCAAAAAAGGAAATGCGGGAAAAATGGAAAATAAAACATTGCAGAAATAAAGCAGGGAGGGAACGAAGGTGGGCTCATGAGTGGAGCTAATGGTGAACACTGTGGCGTGCTTACCACATGCCACACACATAGCTTCGAGAACCTTGCATGATACATTCATTTACTCCTCACAGTGACCTTATGAAGTAGGATGCTATCATTATTTCCAACGTACAGCTGGGGAAACTGAAGCATGGAGAGTTTAAAGAACTTGCTTAAGGTCACAGAGCTAGTAACTCTTTGCAATTATTAGTTTTTAATTAACTGTACTGAGGTATAATTTACATACAGTAAAATACACGGATCTCAAGTGTACCATTCAAAGAGTTTTGGCAGGGCGCCTGGGTGGCTCAGTTGGTTAAGCGACTGCCTTCGGCTCAGGTCATGATCCTGGAGTCCCGGGATCGAGTCCCGCATTGGGCTCCCTGCTCGGCAGGGAGTCTGCTTCTCCCTCTGACCCTCCCCCCCTCATGCTCTCTCTCTCTCTCATTCTCTCTCTCAAATAAATAAATAAAATCTTTAAAAAAAAAAAAAAAAAAAGAGTTTTGGCAGGTGTATTTGCCTGTGTAACCCACATCACTGTCAAGATCTAGAACATTCCTGTCATTCCAAAAATGTTCCCTAGTGCCCCTCCCCAGTCAACCCGCTCACCCTCCCCCGCAGTCCTGGTCCCAGGCATCATGGATCGGCTTTCTGCCACTCCCAGTCGGTTGTGCCTGTTCCGGAAGTCCATATAAATGAAATCATACAATATGGATTTTGTGTCTTTCAAAGATAGAAATTCAAGCAGATCAGAAAAAGAAATACAGTGAGCTAAAGGGAAATCCAGATTCTTCAATGAGATTCCTAGAAATGTGGAAATGAAAAGACTATGGAGATTTTTTAACTTGATCAGAGTAGCACTTCCGTGGTGCTGTCTCTGCCGAGACCTAATTCATCTTTAAATTCTGAGAAAGGGAAAGGGAAGAAGGAGTCAGGATCTGTTTTACTTTACAGTTGGGTTGTGAAGGTCTGGAAGGGGCCTTTGCAAATCCTGAACAGGCAAAAGGTCACGGACAGAGCACATGGTTTATTTTAAACAATCTGGGCTTTAGGCCCTGCTGTACCTCTATACTTTGTTCTTGGAACTCTTATTTTATTGGGATTTTAGAGACGCCCCCAAGGTCCAGCCAGAAACCTTGCCTTTTATGGTCATTTCTGAAGTCCCAATTTGGCCACACACATGCCATCTTCTTTGGCCCAGGAAAAGGACGTCCTGTTTTATACTCATGAAATCCATCCCACAGCAACTCTTGTGCCCATGCTAAGCCCAGCGGGAAGCAGCTTTCTTTCTTCACCAGAAGTAGCCCTTGAGGCAAATCCTCCCTTATGATGTGGCCAGTGATAGGGAAGCGTCTTTGCTTGATCAAGGAAAGAGGTATCTCAGACTGTGGTTTGCAAACTTTGAGGAGTGTGACACCCACTTCCTGTTATTTCCAAACCATCCTGCTGATCTCTTAAAAGTGCTTGTTACATACCTTTTTTTTTTTTTTAAGATTATTTATTTATTTATTTGACAGACAGAGACACAGCGAGAGAGGGAACACAAGCAGGGGGAGTGGGGGAGGGAGAAGCAGGCTTCCCGCGGAGCAGGGAGCCCGATGTGGGGCTCGATCCCAGGACCCTGGGATCATGATCTGAGCTGAAGACAGACGCTTAATGACTGAGCCACCCAGGCGCCCCTACATACCTTTTTTATTTAAGGAAAATTAAAACGGAGCTGGTTTTTGAAAACCCCAGCTGTCTCTTGAATAAGAGACACTAACGGGATGGCCAGTCAAGATTGATGACTGGGGCCAACGATGGGCCTGATAGCTAACTGCATGGTGGGTGCACTTCTAAACTCGGCCCTTACAAGGTTTAAAAATGTATCTATCCAGGGTTCATTTCCCGGACAACTTAAACATAGAATTACCATATGCCCCAGCAATTCCACTCTTAAGTGTACATCCAGAAGAACTGAAAACAGGACTTTGAACAAAAACTTGTCCATAAATATTCATAGCAGCACTACTCACAATAGCAAAAAGGTAGCAATAACTCAAATGTCCATCAACTGATGAATAGATAAACAAAATGGAATATTATTCTTCTACAAAAAGGCATGAAGTCCTGACACCTGCTGCCACATGGATGAGTCTTGAAAACATTATGCCAAGGGGCGCCTGGGTGGCTCAGTCGTTAAGCGTCTGCCTTTGGCTCAGGTCATGATCCCAGGGTCCTGGGATCGAGCCCCACATCGGGCTCCCTGCTCCGCGGGAAGCCTGCTTCTCCCTCTCCCACTCCCCCTGCTTGTGTTCCCTCTCTCGCTGTGTCTCTCTCTCTCTGTCAAATAAATAAATAAAATCTTAAAAAAAAAAAAAAAAGAAAAGAAAACATTATGCCAAGTGAAAGAAGCCAGACACAAAGGTCCCATAGTACATGATTCCATTTATATGGAATATCCAGAAGAGTCAAATTCATAGAGACAGAAAGCAGATTAGTGGTTGCCAGGGGTTAGTGAGGAGGGATTGCTGAAGGGGTCTCGGATTTCCTTTTCAAGATGATGAAAATGTTTTGGAGCTAGATGGTGGTGATGGCCACACAACCATATGAAGGCACTAGATGTCACTGAAGGATACACTCTAACACCAAGCCCTGTGCGGGTGCTGGGGTGCAAAGCTGAGTCAGACATGGTGGCGAGGCCATCATGGCTGACATATGCTCATTCACCTCTTTCAGTAGTTGAGATATTGAAATACCCCACGCCAGTTGGTAAACAGCCGTTGCCCTGAGTACCCTCCAGCTGCCCCGGCCCCTCCCCTGAGACTTCTAGATCTCACTACCCTCCAATAACCCAAATGTTCAGCCCAGTTACCACCTTCACAGATCTCATGGTGGGCAAATGGTGGACACTCTAGATTTTGCTCGAAAATGATTACCTCCTGCAGAATCTCACGCTTTGAAGTGCACACACACAGACCACAAACTACACCGTGTTCTTCTCTGTCTCCCTCTCTCCCACTCCCACTGAGCACCATTTCTGTCCTCATGCTACCAGCCCCTCAAAATCTTCTCAACTCTTGCAGTTCACTTCTGGCCTCTCTAACCATCTGGGAGCTCATGTACTTTTATCATTCTCCTTGACCCTCTCCTGCCTTGGCCTTCCATTCTTTTTGCTTGCCTAGCCCCATTGCTGGGGAATGTGTCACCTGCCTTCTGCATGTTTGCTTTCTGCCCTGGTGCTCAGGAGCCCTGCCAGGGCAAGTCACAAGGGCGGGTGTCCTGAGAGTTTTGCACCCTTGGGCTGGCAGACGTCAGCTATGCCTTCCCAGCTAGTGGGCAAAATATGCCCCTGCATTTTGTTGATTCCCCATTACTACCTCTTGGTCCATTAATTTCTTCCTTGCATTCTAAATCTTTCTGCTCTGACCTATAAATATACCCAGGTCTCTATTACTCACCCCACCCTGTAACAGAGACATTTATTGCTCAATGAATATTCAGATGTTCCCCCCAATTTTCCAGCACTCTTGCAGTTAGATGGAGCCATGGGACTGATCTGGCTAATGGGCTTCGAGCGGAAGTAACCCGTCACTTCTGGGCTGAAGCTTTTGGAAGGCAGTGCACGACATTCCAGCTCTCTTTTCCCTTCCTCAATGAGTTGGAAGCTACTGGCTGAGGTGATGTCCTCACTAGATGGGAATAGTTTTGATCACTGGGTGGTGATCTGGAGAAGAGGGGCCCCGAAGAGTTGCCTAACCAGCACAGAGATATTTGTAAAAGAGAAATCAGACTTTGCCATGTGAGCCACTAACATTTAGGGGATAATTTGTTACTGCACCATAACCTAGCATTATACTGGCTGATACACACCCTAAGATAATAATAATTAGAACACCTTCCCTGGAATCTACTTCTCCTTCGCGTTTCCAACTCATTTTTTCCCACCTTATTTTCCTTATGTTTCTCTCCATCGCTGGGGAGAGACCTCACGTGTAAGATCTATATGCATGTCTGCTGCTTTCCTTTTCTCTCTACAAATTATTCCTCAATCCCTGGTCCCTGACTCACCACTTTACCAAATTATTCTCTGCAAAGCTCCAGTGATGTTCAGGACCCAAATTCAACAGCATTCTTAGCAGCTTCAGCCCCTCTGCAGACAGCTGCCCTGAGGGTCCGCTCTGCTTCTTCGACCCTTTCTCTGGTGTCTTCTGAGAGCTTGGTTACCTGGGTTTTCCTCCTGCCCCATCAATGCTGGTTCTTAGGCTGCTTTGCTGGCTGCCCCTCCTTCTTCCTGCCCCCTAAATATAGCCCATCCCAAGGTCTAGCCTGCAACCCTCTCCACTCTCTGTACTTTCTCTCTTGGTGATCTCACTCAAACTTTGTCTTCAATATTCTTGTTCATGAGTGTGACTCCCAAATTTATTTATGGTCTCTGTTCTCAAAGAGCACCCAGCTAACAGTGGACACCCTGAGCTCTCTGAGCTCTAGGACCACAATTCTGCCCACTGGGATGTGTTCACCCATCAAGTATCCAAAACCAAACCCACTTACTCTCTCTCCTTCCAGCAGAAAGCCTGTTACCTTGCCCTCCATAGTTCATGGTTTCCCCATCTTTCAGCTGCCCAGGCTCAACTTTTGGGGCCCTATTTCTACCCACACATACATCCGGGAAATTCCTAGTTCTGGAAGGTACCATTTATACATCCTTTCTTCCATCTCCTCCCTCTTTTCCGTGCCCTCGGCCACTCCTAGAGTGTTGGGCCTTGCTGACTTGCCTTTGCAGTCTGCACATCCTCCTCCCTGGGTGCCCTGCCTTTTCTCTTCCAGCCTCCTCCATCTCTTGACCAGCTAAGCTTCCTAAAGCTCAGATCTGCCCCTTCACCTTCAGTGGCTCCCTAGTGCCTCTGAGTCAGTTATGAGCTCCTCAGCCTCAGAGTGGGGGCCTTCTACATTATGACTTTCCTGATCTTATTTTTCCACATCCACAGCCCTCATACTCCAGGAAAACTGGCTTATTTCTTGTTCTCCAAACAAGGGCTCTCCTTATTCGGGTCGTTGCTCGAACTACTCCTGCTCCCTGGGAGGACCCAACCCCAGCCCTCCTTTCTGTCTGTAGAATCCTACCAATCATTCACACCTATTCTGAATGCCATTTTCTCTAGAGAGACTAGCCTAATTCCCTTGATCTCCCGTGTTTGCTCCCTCTTTCACATCCTTAGAGCCTTTTATCTGTAACTCTCTTATAAGCTGGGACGAAAAACACTGTTCTCTCTTGACACTGTCCTTCATCTGTATGACATTCTGCTGTCTGTCCTCTCAGCCAGGTGGTTCTTCACAAGGCTCTACCCACATGGCATTTTTAGAAACTGAATTTGTTTTGGTTCCATTTTAGGAAGCGGCACTTATATGATGCTTGTGCTTTCAATCATAAGATTAACCCTCACTTCAAACAGAGAATTACCAATGCAGCAGTGGCTGGGCCTTCCTGGGTCCCGCTTCTGTGAACACTTTTGAATTTAGCAGCATTTTTTGTGACTTCCTGAGCTAAACATAGCTACAAGCAAAACCTGGCTGCTTTGCATGTGCTTGGGGGCCTTCCAGCCAGGTGGTTCTTCTAGATCATTCCAGCTAGCTTCATCCCTGTAAAACTCACCTCTCCCTCACCACACAAGAGAGGCCAGGCAGGTGTGTAAAAGGGAATCCAGTCCAAATGGGGACTCTCCATGTGCTCATGAGGCCCACAGCTTTCTGCCTGGGGGGTAGAACTCAGCAAGCCCATTGGGTGAAAAATGGGCCATACAGTGCCTATTTCAGAGCCACCACAAGACTGGGCAGGAACCGAAGGAGGATGTGAAATGTGGAGGCTGAGACGCTGAGGAGAAAATTGAGAGCTGACTGGACAGTGGCTCCCAGGGGACAGGGGTGAGGTGCCCCTGCTGGGGGGTGGCCAGCATGGCTGCTGGCTGCTGCTGGGCCCCGTTCCATGCACAATGCAAGGGAAGACTATATGGGAAACACTTCCCACTGCTGAAACTCATGAAGGTGGAGGATCTTATCACCCAGAGGCAGAGAGAGAGAGAGGATACTCTGGGAACTGAAATCTGTTATCATTCTGCTGCTCTACGGGCCGAACAATGAATCAGAGGGCTTTCAAGAGGCCCCCACCCCAGCCCATCCCAAGGCAGGGCAGTAGGAAGTAATGGCTGAGGGTGGGGCGTGGCTGAAGAATGTGTTCTCCAACCTACCCCCAGCACCCATGACTTTGATCCACCATGTGTGGGCCAAACCACAGTCATCAGCAGGCCAGCTGGCTGGGGACACCTGTTCTGGTCCAGCTCTCTCCTGTCACAGACGGAGGCCCAGAGGGGGTAAGAGGTATCTGAGGTTGCACAGCCAGTTTTGGGGGGAGATAGAGACTCAAGTCCAAGCCTCTTGGTAGCCAGGCCGTGACTCTTTCCATTTAACCCCTCTACCTCTCGGGTTGAGGCAAGATTGAGAATACTTGGAGGCTTTTATCGAGACAGAAGAAAACGAGTTCCCTGTGCGTCTGCAAACACAGGCAAGAGAAGCAAAGGGAATGTAAGTGGCTCCTGTAGATGTTCACGTGGAGATCTGCCAATATGACCTAAACGACCAGTGGAAGTTCAGGGAAAAGTTCAATCCAGGGTTGAGAAAACAATACAGTTAATTTTTTCAAAACACTCAGCAGAGTTGAGAAACAGTGTGTTCCAAAACAAATAAAATCTGTTGACTGAGTGACATATTTTTTATTCATTTCATTGTTTTTGACCTTACTGTTAACTCAAGGCCTTTTAAAAAAAACAAAAAACAAAAAACAAAGTTGTTATTGTTCAAAATGCAGTTTCCAAGAGAGTAAAAATTAGTCTTTTTGTTTGTTGGTTTGTTTTAATGCCCTAAGCCAGAGCCTTCTCTAACCTTGGATCAGGGTCTCCCCAGTCTATTTGTGAACTATTTTTTCAGGGAATAGTTTTCTATGTGGCTCTAGAAAGGTAAGCAATCCCTGAGCGAGGCTTCGCCTATCTGGAGGTGGGGGTTGGTCCCAGGTCTGTGGAATGGCTCAGAGGCAGGACCCCCCTCCCGTCCGTCAGGAGCAAAGAAGCCATCCCTGGTAAGCTCCTGGCCAGGCACCTGGTCACTCTCAGCAAGTAAGTCCTGATACCATGAAACAGCTGTGGGGCCTGTAACAGCCTGGGAGCCCAGAGCCTTTGGTCTCTGCAGCAAGAGTACCTGCGAGACCCTGAAGTCCTTCGGGTCCTGACGCTAAGAAAGAGATTTCTGCCTTCATGACGAAGTGGACACTTCAGTGGGCTTGGAGGGAGCCTACCAGATCCAAAGATGCCTCGTTCCTTCGTCCACCCTGAAGAAAGTGGCTATTGCAGGAAGGCCTGGCCAGTCGTAGCCCCCCAACATCCTACTTGTAAGCTGCTGGGGTGCGTCTAGAGCTGAAATGCCTTTCCAGGGAGCCTCGCCCACCGACACTGGACTTCTCTTAATGTACATTCTGCTCCTGTGTCCTAGCTTGGTTGGTGCAAACACTCTGGGGGTATCAAAACACCCTTACCTGAGCCACGCTCATCTTCCCCAGGTTCCTTCTCATCTGCGACCCCCATCTTACACCCACCCCCCACTGCAGCCCTCTCTGCCTCCATCTCTTGCTGCTTCCTCCTCCCCTGTTCTCTTTCCCTGACTTAGGAGGAGTGTGGACCTTTCTGATCCCTTGCCAATCTGGCCATCTTTATGCCTCTTCTCTGCTTCTCCATTCCTGACCCACCAAACCTGAATCCCTAACCAAACCCTACCCTCCATCCTCAACCAAACCTGAAAGTCAACACCCTTCCATGAGACACCCTGAATCTTGCCCCTCCCTCCTTTGAAGCTCTTTCTCGACTGATGCCCACCATCAGTACCCCTCCTCATGTGTTCTGTTCATTCCCGTTCCTTCTCTGGGGGATATGCTGGGGAAATGGCAGTGATGCCCAACACGGCCTTTCTGCAAATCCCGGGTCACCACCCATTCGTGGATTGCAACCCACATTAAAAAGAGAAAAAGAAATACAATAGAAAATATTGGAGTGCATCACCCATGGTAAGAGTAAGTATTGTTTCATTTATAGTTTCAGTGTGTGTTTGTTTCAAGTCTCAACATAAAAGATATTTCTTACTGTGGGTTGCAGCCTAAACTGGTTTAAAAGTCCCTTATCTACCAAAGAACCAACCCGAAGGCTGAAGATACATTATTGAAAGTGAAGAGAGTGAGAAGCGGTTAAAGAAACTTGCATCATGGAGGCTCAAAGGACCCTGTGATTCCTCCTTCTAAGGGCTGCAGGAGGACACCCATCCTCCTGACTGGTGGCCTAGAAACTGCCACATTCACACTCAGCACCCTGACTCAAATTTGCATATAAATCAAAGACTGGGGGCGCCTGGGCGGCTCAGTGGGTTAAGCATCTGCCTTCAGCTCAGGTCATAATCCCGGGGTCCTGGGATCGAGCCCATCAACATCATCATCATCATCATCATCATCATCATCAGGCTCCCCGCTCAGCGGGGAGTCTGCTTCTCCCTCTCCCTCTGCCCTTCCCCCTGCTCCTGTGCTCTCTCTCTTTCTCTCTCAAATAAATAAATAACATCTTTAAAAAAAAAAATCAAAGACTGAAATCTTAATTCATTGTAATCGAGATCAAAAGAAAACTTAAAAGGAAAATGGATTCACCAGAGAAGTTTCCACACAACTTCATCTGCTACTTCTCTGGCCCATAAAAGCAAAGCCCAGAGGACTGTCCCAGGGGAGTGGGGACGAGCCAAAGTTCGGAAATCTACCAGCTTCTTCAGTCGGATCATCAGATGCTTAAAGTACAACAGGACATGAGAGTCTGTCCCACGGACAGGCGGATGTCCCGGGCGCCCTCAGCTGTGGGCAGGCATGGCCCAGCCTGGAGTTACTGGCAGTAAAAGGTGAGCACGTTCTCCTGGTTCCCTCGGATCAGGATGACCGGAGGTCGGAGGTCCTGGGACAGCGTCTCCAACCAGGCCATGTACAGTGAGCTCGGGCACTTCCCCTTTCTCCCTATAGGCAGGGTACTGCGAGCAGAAGAAGCAGCAGATAAACACTTAGCAGGAGCCCCTCCCCACACAGCCCAGCCTGTGATTCGCTTTCTGATCAGAAACTCTGTTTACTGACTCCTTCAGCGCTCCTTCTTCCTAGCCACCCTAAGAACGACCTCCCGCTCTCCTTAAAAGCTTGACTCCAAATGTACCTTCAGCCACAAAGCTGGTGTAAACAGAGCCACGGCCTGTAAGACTCACATGATCTGGTCTCCACCAACATCCACAACCACACCTCCTTCTACCCTCAGCCTCGCTTACAACCCTACAGCCATAATGGCTTTCTTCCATTCCTGAAAAAAAATGGCAAGCTTGCTCCTGCCCCAGGGCCTTTGCATGTGAAGCTCTCCCCACCCAAAAGGCAGCGCCTCCCGCCTTCCACCTGGTTGGCTCCTTCAGATCACCCAGGCCTTGGTTCACCTGCACCTCCTTCTAGGATCACCCCCTTCCAGAGCAGGCTTGCTGTCTCTCTTTATCATAGCACCCTGTTTCATTGTCCTCACAGCCCTTCCCACTCTCCAAACCCTCTTTTCATTTGTTTGTTTTTTGTCTGTCTCCCCCAGTCGACTTTATGTTCAGGCCAGGTCTGTCTCGCTCATTATCCTTTCCCTGCGTCTAGAATGCAGTCTGATACAGTGGGGGGGGGGTCTCTCCCCCTCGGGCTGCTCGAATCACGACGATGTGATCTGCTCACACGTTTCAGCTGAGTGTCCCTGTCCTGCCTTCTACCATGTATGCGAGGCCCTGGGACCAGTACTCCACCCTTGCCCTGAGGGCCCCTTGTCCACACGGCAAAGTCGTGCAGATAATGAGGTGCCCTGGGGCCACCATTGAGCCATATCAACACGGCTGTTTCAGGAGGTGACTTTCTCACCATCTTGGGATTCCAAAAATGCTTCAGGATGACCGCAGCTGACCTGCTCTTGACTCCAGGAGAAGGCAGTATGTCCCAGGCCCGGCAGGCGGGACGTGAAGTTAGGGCTGCCCTTTGCAGTCTGTTTTCCTACAGGACATCCCCGGCCACTGTTGCATCTGAACTTGAACACAACCCTGGGGGACGGGGCAGGGCCTGCAGCGCTGGCCTTCTTCCCGGCCGAGGCCACCGGGCAGAAAGGAAGGCGCTGAGCGACTCTGGCCGCAGGGCCGGGGCTCTGGGCGCAGGGCAGCTTGGGAGCAGCGTTGCCCCTCCTCGGCCACGTGGCTCACGTGGCTTTGGCAGGTGGCTCGCTGCCTTGAGCCTCTGTTTTCCCTTCCCTGAGGTGAGGACACACACACCTCCCTCAGAGGCTATTAGTGAGCTCCAAAGAGGTCAGAGCCTACAAAGGGCGCCCGCAGTGCCCAGCACCTGGCAAGCACCTCCTCGTGCAAAAAGCTATTGTCACACTTACTGCGATTTAGCAGCAGCAAGCGACAAGCTGGTGAGCAGCTTGTGGGATTCTCCCACCCCAGATGCTTCTGCTCACAGCGACCCTCACTGAGAAGGCCGACAGGGTGCCCTGGACACCTGTCCCTTACTTAAAATTCTATCCTCGAAGCCTCCCTTGGGACCACGTCCACCCTCCTTTAGAAAGCAAGGTCCCCGGGGCGCCTGGGTGGCGCAGTCGGTTGAGCATCTGACTCTTGGTTTTGGCTCAGGTCATGATCTCAGGGTCATGGGATCAAGCCCCGCGTCGGGCTCCACGCTCAGCATGGAGTTTGCTTCTCCCTCTCCTGCTCCTCCCCCTGCTCTCTCTTTCTAAAATAAATAAAAGTATTTTTAAAAAAAGAAAAGAAAAGAAAAGCAAGGTCTCCGGGACGGGGAAAGGCCACAGGAACAGGGGTATTTCATGAAGCTCGCGTTGCCTTAGTTAGAACATGTTTGTGTCTGGTGACTCTCAAGGAGAAAGGGAAATGGAAAGATCAAAACGAAACTTTCCTGATTTCACAGTGGGGCTGAAGTTTTGGTTATGTCGTCAACAAAGCTCTCCGGGAACTCCTACGTCATTCTCTGGCACTGAGTTCAGAAATTTCAAAGGCTGCGAGGGGGCTGGTGGCTGCATTCTCGAGGGGACACCTGTCACTCCTGCCCTGGCCTTTCAAGCTTCAGCATCATGTCCCCTTCCCCAGCAGAGCCTGTCCACCTGTCCACCCATCCACCCGTCCGAGGGACAGGCTCCCTTTGCACTCTGCCCCTGCACCAGCCAACGACCCCCAACTCCTGCTCCCAGGATATGTGCACTGGCAGCCATGGATCTTCAGAAATAAAGCTCCAGAACAGAGGAACTTTTTGTTCAGATTTGCATCTCTTGGCCACAAAGAAAGGCAGGCTTGGCTCTAACCTGGATCCAAGGCTTGAAAACCGAATCCTCACTTCACGGCTGTGGGATCCTGGGCAAGTTGCCTGACTCCTCTGAGACTCAGTTTCCCTCTCTCCAACGTGTGTGTATTGTGGGGGAGACGGGGGTAAAACAGAACCACTGCACAGAGTTTTGAAAATTACTAAGACCCCATGCCTCCAGTGTGGCTCAATCAACAAAATGCGATGTTGATTATTATTATTTCAATTATTATTTGCTTTTGAGGAGGGTGTCTTTATAGGAAAAGGGAGGGGTCGAGTCCCAAAAGGGAGACCGGAAATAGGTTGCTTGTCTAGGCAAAGGTTGTTGGGCCGGTTTATTATCTTATAAGGCTGGTTTATCAGCTGCGAGGGTGAAGCTGAACCCAAACATAGGCCATTAATCAGATAAACTGCTGTTGGGTAGACAGCAAACAACCAAGTTCTGCCCCAAACCTGCTCTAGAAAATGGTCTGAGTATGCTCTTCAAAATGCTGCAAAGTGTAATTTTATCTTTCCTCCTGAGGCAGGGGAGGATTTTTTTTTCTTCCTCAGAAATCATAGCATGTTGGAGTGAAGGACAACCTTGGAAATAATGAGGTTTAACCCTTCTCTATAATCAGGGAGACTGAGATGCAGAGGAGTAGGATTACTTGCCCAAGGCCGCACGGTGAGCGGAGACAAAGCGCATTCTCTGACCGGGGCTGGCCCTCACGAGGAGGTGGCTTGGCACATCCGGGCACCACACCCAAGGAAAGGTCTGGGGAGTCGTCCCGGGATGAAGCCACTGTCTTGCACTCTGACCCGGTCCACAACCCAGGCCAACCCTGCCCTAGGTTGCTGGGTGTTGGCCAGAGGCTTGCAGAGAAACGCAGCCCTTTCTCTTACCACAGTTCCCGCATCAAGGAAACACAAAGCACTTCTTTGTACCAAAAAAATGCTCTCCCTCAGAGCCCCGGGGAGCAGAGCCGGCTTCCTGGGCGTGCAAGCTGTGAAGTCACATGCTCCCCCCACAACACTTAGAAGGGCCCCAGGCTGGGTTCCATCCTCCGCTGCTGCCTTCTTGCCATTCTTGATAATTTTTGAACAAGGGGCCCCACTTTTTCATTTGGTGCTGGGGCCCCTCAGTGGTGTGCTTGATCCTGGTTTCAGGGTACGAGGAAACAGGTTGTGCCGGCTTCTGGGCCATCCCGAGGAGTTCCCAGGGGGCTAGCCCTCAGGAAAGCCAGGCCAGTTACGGGCCCTGCCAAGTGCGCCCACTCCCTCCGAGCTAGGCTTCCTCTGGGAGAGGGGGGTCAGCGGGCCTGGCCGCCCGTGTTCTCCCTCCGGGCCTCTGGGACCCTCTGTCCCACCGCCACCCGCGCCCTCACCTTCCACCCCCTCGGCTTCGGCCCCTGCCCACGAGAAGGCGCTCAGAGCGGGCCACAGGCGGCCGCAGCCGAGGGCCCGTTCCTACCGCTGCCCGGGCTTGGCACCCACCGCAGCCGGGGGTGGCCCATGGCCAAAGAGGCCTGGGTGATTCCCAAACAACCAGGAAACGCTTTTCTTCTGGAATGAGCGGGGTCGTCTTTGCCAAGCTGAGTGTGGCAGGGAAAGGTGGCGACCAAGGGCAAACGGTGGGGAGGGGAGCCGGCGAAGCCGGAGACGGGTGAGGTCCTAGACCTCTGCCAACTGGCACTCAGGTGAGGGGAGCCAAGAGGGGGCAGGCCCAGCCACGTGCCAACAAGCCACCTGGGCGGCGTTCCCTGGAGCTTTGGGCCCTTCCGCCTCAAGGGGAGGGCTTGGGCCCTCAGCCGGCGCGCACCTCCTGAGCCCCTTCCCAGAGCGGACATCCTGGGCCTCGGGGACAGCCTTCCCCTCCCAGCGGCGGCTACTTACATGACCACCAGAGCGGCGTCCCGGGAGGAATCCTGCAGAATCTCGTTCAGCCTCACCTGCCGGAGGGACTGGAGCAAGGAGAAGCCACGGGGTCACTGCCCACATCCTCAAGAGTGGTCCCCGACAAGCCCAGACCAGATGCACGAATTCTTCCCCCTCAAGTATTACAGACTCCCCTTCCTCCGAGACGGAAGGGGACCCTCAGGGTAACAGAGTGCCAAGTCCACCTCCTTGGGAAACCCTCCTTGGCTTTTCTTTGCCAGACTTTATTTCCATGACTGGGGGTGGGGGGTGGGGCTAGCTGGGAGAGAGAGCACATTCCGTGGTGTGGGGTGAGCTGGGTCCACAACTCAGCCCTGAGAGCTCACAGCAGAGAGGACCCGAGCAAAGCACGTGGCCTCCCCGAACTTCACTGTCTTCACTGTAAAATGGGTACGATAATCCCATTATCGTATGGGGGGATGTGGGCAGCACTGAGGGAGATAACCCAGGCAAAAACACGCGGATGTCGAGGGCTGGCACTCGGAAGGCACTTGATAAGGTAGACTCAGAGCAGAGGCGGAACGTGCCACCTCCCCCTCCATAACAGTCCAGGCCAGACCCTTCTTTGGACACTACACTTTATCCAGCATTTTCCAAGGAGCTGTGAGCCCTCTGGGGCAGGGTCTCAGGGCTGACAGACCAGAATTCCCTAAAGCTTATGTAAGATTGGGTTGTGGGGGAGACTCCCTCCCACCCCAAGGCCTGTCTTCAGATTGTTCAGACATGATTGACACTCAGAGTCTGACTGTGGGAGGACACCCCATTTGAGAGAATAGAAAATGTCGGGGAAGTGAGTTCACTGAGATCACAGACTCCAGACCCTACAGTGGTGACATTTTGGGGAGAATAATTCTTTGTCGTGGGAACTGTCCTGTGAGTTGTAGGATGTTTAACAGCGTTCCAGGCTTCTACTCACTAAGTGACAGTAGCAATCCCACTCGCCAGTGGCAAACGGACACATTGTCAAGTGTCCTCTGAGGGCAAAGTGGGGGTGGGGGACCACTGACCTGGAGCACAGGGAGCAGAACTGCTCACCCCATCTTAAAGTGGCCATGGCAGCCACTACCCTCCTTTAGGCCTTGAAGAATCTAGAAGATGTTATCTGGGCAGGGGTGGCCATGATTTTAGGCTACATGTGGGGGGGGCCCGCAGGCTAAGGGGAACCATCAAGCAGCTTTGTTGGCCCACAGCGCAAGTTCTACCTTGACCTTCGCCAACTGTGCCGTGAAGCCCTTCCACCAGGCAGAGAGGGGAAGAGGGGGAGCTCCCACCAGTCCATCGCCACAGCGGGGCATGACTCATGCCAAGAACGGCTCTGAGTTCCACAGCTCATTTACCCAGCATCTGTGGCTTGAGGATACCTCAGAGGCCGGGGCATGGTGGAGGGGGATGGTCAAGGGGAGGGGGTTAAGGAAGCTCAGGACAGATGGGGCACATGGCCCTGACCCAGAGGAGCGCCTTGACCCGCACCCCACCCCAGCCAGGCCCTTCTCTCTTGGGTACCTTGACTCTGTTCTTGTTAATCTCCTCATCTGAGATCTTCCAGGGGCAGTCCCGCCTCATCTCTGTGACAGTGGCCTCGTCCTTGAAGCCGTCATTCAGGCGGAAGGGCGCAATCATGTCCTCAAACCGCTTGGTGCTTGGGACAGAGAGAGCAGGTGAGACAGCCCAGTTTCCAGGAGAACCAGGTCCCCCAAGGGAGATGGAGATGGGCGCCACAGGGACATGCTTTTCAGGTTGAACGCATTCTGCCGCTGTGGTTTACATCAAAGCGGCTTCCATGTAGAAATCAGCACTGACCCGTTGGGTCTGGCATTCCACTGAACTTCTGTAAGTTGTCCACAACGCCTGGCCTGGGACCCACCTCCACCCACCCAACCATTCCCTGGGTGGTTCCTGAGCACTAACTATCCTGCGCCAGGCTCTGCACTACACACCTGAACAAAAAACCCTACAATGTCCTCTATCTACGGAGCTCACCATCTGCTGGGCAATAAACAGGCAAATCTAGATCACGAGCTTTATGAAGAAAGCACAGACCGAGTACCAGGACTGGAAATATTTGGGGCAAGGAAGGCCTCCCTGAAGCTGAGGGATGGCTGTCCTTCTGAAGCCAGCTCTTCACAGGCCAGGGGGTGCTGGAGCACACAGAGCTGAAGGTGCAAAGGCCCTGAGGCAGAAGCGTGTTCGGTCTCTTTGAGGAGCAGCAAAGGAGCCAGTATGGCTAGAGCAAGGCGAGGGCAGAGGAAAGTGGGGTGAGGTGAGGACACACGAGTGTGAGAGCCTAGACCACGCAGGCCTTCGCTATTTGCCCTGAGTGAGATGGGGAGCTGCTGGAGGCTGTTCTGTATGACTTGACTTTCAGGATTAAAAATAGAAATTCAGACTGGTCAGCCCTCAGATGAAGCCCCCTGCAGCCATATGGATGGAGGAGCTCACACTGGGGACAGAGTCAAGAGAAAAAGGTCCAGGGCCGAATCCCAAAGATGCTGGCAAGTGTTGCTCAGAAAAAGGAGGACTAACCAGCAAACGGAACCAAAAGAAGGGTCGCTGAGGTAGGAGGAATCCTGTGGAGGCTGAAGCCTCCGAAGCCAAAGGAAGAACTGTCTCAAGAGGGAAACTGTGTGGGATGCAGCGGAGAGGCAGAGGAAGATGAGCCCAGAAAGGGGTTCTGTGGGTGAGGCGGAGGCCAGTGATGACACCGGCGAGGGGGATCTCCGTGAGGAAGTGGCTGCAAAGAGTGTTGATCTCTTTGGAGAAGTTTGGCTGAGCGAGGGAGGAGAGAGCGGGCCCGGAAGTGAAGGCAGAGAAGGGCCAAGGCTGGGGTTTTAAAGATCAGGGCTGCCGCATGGGGTCTGTGGGCCTGCTCTCGAGCTCCTCCCACGGGGAAGGATGCCCAGATGTCTTAAGTCATTTCTCCTCCACCAACAGAAACAGCCCAGCTGCATTCTCTCGTGCTTTCTGGTGCGTCTCTGCCACGCTCCTCCCGTGGCTCTGGATTCCTCCCGCCTGCACTGGGGTCGGCATAATCCCCGGCGGCCTGGGGCTCTGATTTACTCCTCTCCACCCCGGCACATGGTAGGAGCCGATGTGTCTGTCACCGCGGACCAGGTCCTGCCCTCTCCAGGCAATGGGGAATATAAGGGAGAGGTAAGAGGTCAGGACGGACCTGACTTTACTGAGGAGAGGGAGGGCTGGGAAACCTCATGTACATGGATTTACAGAAAGCAAGCCCGATTATAAATGTCTTAGTTTCAGACTAGGGAATTGAATCATTGAGCAGGTGAGTCATCATCCCTTCGGACCGCCATTGAGGGTAGCTAAAAGTTCACACGGGGATTTGCTTAAAGTCCGTGAGCCTGCTGGTGCATGGGGGCAGGAGTAGAGTTATGGCCCAGACCCGTCAACGTTTTCCCCACTCCCAGCACCAGTGTGTTCATGGAAATAACATCAGGGGCTGTGGCTGCCATGCTTCTGCCTCAGGGCCTTTGCATCTTAGGTTCTGTTTGCTCCAGTATCCCTCAGCCCCGTGGAAGGGACGTGCCTCTGCCATGGCCCCTGCCCTCCAGCCATGTGTTTCTGGGCATGTGACTCTGCAAGCCCTGGTCATGGCCAACTGGAGCAAAGGTAGCCAAGAAAGAGGCTTTGTGGCGACCTCTACCTGGGCCCCGCGGGCAGGGCTGAGCTGGGCCAGTTGCAGTTCCTTTTTCAAGAACTTCAGTTAGGCAAGGATTAGAGAAGGAAGCAAGTCTATAGTGGAGCCGAGACCTCACGAAAAGGTCAAGGTCTAGAGCTCGGAAGCCATGAGGAGGCAGAAGCCATCAATCCAGCATTTACTGAACACTGACTCGGGGCTGGATACTGTGTTAAGCACTTTATACAGACTGTCCTTAAGACAGTGGTTCTCCAAATGAAGTGCCGGGACCAGCCCCTGAGAGCTTGTTAGGAATGCAGTTCTCAGGCGCTACCCCAGACCTACTGACTCAGAATCTTGGGGCGGGGTGGGGCGGGAGGAGCGGGGCTCAGCAAGCTGTGTTTTCATAAGCCCTCCATGTGATTCTGACACAGGCCGAAGTTTGAGAACCACTGCTTTATGACAACCCTTCAGGGTGCTGGAGAAACTTTAGAAATTTATGAGTAGCAAGCAGTGTGAAGTGTGAAGCCAGAGACCGCTGTCCCCCCGTCCCTCCCCCCAGATCCGTGGGGTGGGTGGGGGTGGGGTCCCTTGAGGGTGAAACACCTGCCTTCCCTCGAGTGGCAGAACAGCTGAGACTTGCACCAGCTTTAAAACACTTGCACAAGCGTGAACATTCCCTGTCCTCCAGCCCAGGTGTGTTTCTGGCAAAGACCAGAGCTCTGATATGCAAAGAAAGAAACCCTGACAGGGAAGATAAAGGGCTGCAAAATCCTCACCTTCCTCCTTCCTCCCCTGAGTCCTGTCCAGGTGGCTGACGGCGCCTCTCCCCGAGGCGCACCAGACACAGGGGTGTGCGGGGCACACAGCGGGCCCTTCTGCCTGGGAAGTAAGTCAACACAGAGAACTTACTGCTCAGCCCGCGGCTTCTGGTTGATGTCAGGAAGGACGTGAACTTCATGGAATCCCAGTCGGAACTTGCTCAACAGGGAAATGATCCTGGAAGATGGAGATTTTTTAAATGCATATTCTTCCATTCAGTGAATTTGTACTGAATGTCTCCAGAGGACGCAGCAGTGAATACAACAGATCACACCCTGGCCTCAGGGAGTTTACGTTCTCACCTGGGCAGGGGCGGACAAGAGATGAATATTGATAAAGTAGGTCAGAGGATGAAAAGCGATAAGGAAAAGTGATTGAGCAGTATTTCCCCAAGTACCCGGTGGCCATCTCTGGACTAGCACACCTTACATTTTAATGTCTATACATCTTCCAGGGACCTTGGTACAATACAGAGTCTGATTCATCTGGTCTGGGGTGGGGCCTGGGATTCTGCATTCTGACAAGCTCCCAGGTGATGTGATGCCGCTGATCCACAGAGAACACTTTGAGGAGCAAGGGTCTAAGGGATGGAAGGTAAACCACAGGAAATTGCAGGGTGGGCTGCAGAAACAGAGATGACACCCATGAACGAAGTATAGAACCGGTAGGAGCGAGCCATGTGGCACTGACTTTGCATGTAACGGGAGGAGACACCGTCTGTGGTTGGTGGCAGTCAGGGAAGGCTTCACAGAGGAGGTGGCAATCTAGCTGGATAGTGCATGGTGTGCAAGATTATGACAGGCCAAAGGGGGTGAGGTGGGGGTGTCCACAGTGGAATCAGCCAAGGAGACTTCTAAATAATACACCTGCCTTGGCTCTAGCCAAGTACATGGGGATACCCCAGAACAAGTTGGCAGGGTTTGAGTGCATGGGGGTGGGAAGTCCAAATGAGTGAGGGCACGGGGGTGCAGGAGGTGGGGCGGGAGCAGTGAGTGGCTGGCTGGGTGGGGGGCAGGGGCCAGGGATAAACCTCAAGGACCAGGCCACAGCCCAGCCATCAAGCCGCTGCTGGTCCCCGAACTTGGGAGGGAAATTAAGAAAGCAGAGCTGTGAGCAGATGTGCCGGGATGCAGCACGCGGTGGCAGGCCTGGGCAGGGCCCCGGCCAGAGGCAGCGCCAGCCTGGCCTCGGGGTCACAAGGAGGCCAGAGGGCTTGGCCTGGCTGAAGGACAGTTGGGAGGCAGAGGACATTCCACAAGCTTCACGTGCCGGACAACCCGTGAGCCCATGGTGCCATGGCCTTGAGCGCCACTAAACCTGCCGAGCCCGGGGCTTGCATTCGGGACTGCAACAGAAAGCTGAGCCGGCGAAGCGGCCTCCCTGACTTCTTTATCTTCTGGACATCACAGCGAGGCCAGACGCTGATTTCCTCGGCACTGCTGAGAAAGGCCTTCTGGGGCAGAGGTTCTCAGCAGGGGTGAGGACCAGGAGATGGGATTGCTGGTTGCCTTTAACTCACACGGGGGGTGACTGAGAAGGGGTCATGGGGACACAGGCCCCAGGGTCCTGACCTTGGGGCATCAGGGTGGGACTGTTGCTAAGAGCACCAGAGGCCGGGCAGAGTTTCTTCTCTTTGGCTAATTCATCGCACGACCTTGAGCAAGCCACCCATTGTTCCTACCCAGCCACCCCCTCTAGTGGTCTTCCATCCCACAACCTTCCACCTCCCAAGGCCGTTGCCCAACTCTAGGCACACCTGTCTCCCTGCCTTGACCATTTACTTCCTTTTCAGCTTAAATCAACTCACATTCTTCCTTAGCCACATCTTGAAATTTCCTATGGCGATTTTCAACAGAAAACCAGCATCTCTTGCCAGAAAGAGGCGATCAATAAAACCCAAGTAAATAAACAAACGTGACTAAATTCTGGCTGGTTGAACTAAATTCTGCTGTTGCCCGTCAAACTCCTCGGCCAGGCCTGTCCTCTCTGGCGGAGACAGACTAGCATGGGTTCCCGAGCAGAGAGCCCTTCTCCTGCGGAATGAGCCGCACGGTTGGAAGAGAATCAAAAGTCACTTCTCGGGGCGCCTGGGTGGCTCAGTCGTTAAGCGTCTGCTTTCGGCTCAGGTCATGATCCCAGGGTCCTGGGATAGAGCCCAGCATCGGGCTCCCTGCTCCGCGGGAAGCCTGCTTCTCCCTCTCCCACTCCGCCTACTTGTGTTCCCTCTCTTGCTGTGTCTCTCTCTGTCAAATAAATAAAATCTTTAAAAAAAAAAAAAGTCACTTTTCACCAAGAAATCCAGTGGGATTTGCTGCCCCAACTCCTGGCCACTAATGTCACCTCTTGTCTCACCAGGGACAGCATCCTAAGCTTGGGGGGGTGTTGCCCTGAAGGATCCTCAGCCCCACCTCATTTCTCAGCAGGAAAGGCCTTCTCTGTCCTTCACTTCACACAGGTTTCTCCTTGAGCAGATTTGTGGCTTTAAAATGTAACACTCCTCCCCGTCATGGCTGGAACTAGGGCGTCTGCGTCTTATTAAAGGGGGCATGGGACAGCAAAACAACTTCCAAAATGGACAGAAACCTGCTCCTGCCCAGAGCTCCCTCCCCACTGCTGTGACCTGGAGAGAGCTGAGGCCACCTGGGCGGGGGGGGCGCAGGTGGGGGAGAGCAAGAGGGGGCACCCTGGGCAGAGCTGGGATGGCGCTGGTCTTGCGCGACCCCCCACCAGCGCTCCCCACTTACGCCTTTCTCTCCTGGTCCATCCTGTTGATCTGGCCCCCCACGAACACGCGAATCCTGCATTTGCTCCATCTCTTCTTGCGGCCGAGAAGATAGGGGATGAGGAGGGTGAGGCCTGGCAAGGAGGGTCCCCGTAAATCAAGGGGGAGCTGCTCTCAGCATAGAGCACCCTCTGGGTTCCTGCCCCATCTGCCACTGGCATGCCTCTTCCTCTCTTTGGACCTCAGTTTACCCAACTATGTAATGAGGGTACTAGACTAAACCAAGGTGGCGCACGGGGCTCTCTGGGCTAGGGTTCATGTGGCCTGCATGATGTTTTTAAATCCGTGAGCTGGCATTTAATAATTGGGGGATTTTCACGTGAAAATCTGGATTGCTGGCTGGGGCACCTGGGTGGCTCAGTCGTTAAGTGTCTGCCTTCGGCTCAGGTCATGATCCCAGGGTCCTGGGATCGAGCCCCGCATCGGGCTCCCTGCTCAATGGGGAGCCTGCTTCTCCCTCTCCCTCTGCCTCTGCTTGTGTTCCCTCTCTCGCTGTGCCTCTCTCTGTCAAATAAATAAATAAAATCTTAAAAAAAAAAAAATCTGGATTGCTGGCATTTTTTTTTGAAGATTAAAGACTTGACCAGTAGGTGGGAACCCTCATCCCTCCTTGTCATCTCTCCACATGAGGCCAAAGACCAGCTGTCACTTATCACTGTGCAACCCTGGACCAATTGACCAGTTACTTCATGGCTCTGTGCCTCAGTTTCCTTCTTTGTAAAGGGGTCTCATAATAGTTCCTGCCTAGGGATTGCACTTAGTGTCAAGCGTGTGGTAAGTGTTCAGTCTACAGAGGATACGTGCCCCTGGAGCAGAAACTTTTTCTGTCTAGGCTGGGCTCCATCAGGGGTGCAACAATAAAGCCGAGAGGCGTGTGTCTTAAGAAAAATGGGAGAGAGCGTATTTTTTGGGAAGTGAAGAACATTCCTACAGCTTCCCCCGTTTATGACAGGGGCCTGTGACCCCCAAAGGCCCATCTCCTCTGAACGTTCCATCCCACGCTGACCTCAGCTCCTCCGACAAAGTCCCCCATTTTACAGCCAAGAAGAGGGGCCCAGCCAGGCTTCCCCAAGCCCAGAGGTCCCTAGTCCCCTTCGCTGGGCTCTGTGGTCCCTGCAGGGGCCTTGTCCAGAGCGGCCAGGAAGGGCAGAGGGAAGGCGGCCCCGGGGAGAGCTGGTGACCAGGGGGGGCACTGACCTCCGTCATCAAAGAGCCAGTAGATGTCGATGCTCTTCTTGCCCTGCTCAGACTGGAAGATGGTGCTGGCCTGCTCCTCCCGCACCAGGGCCTCGGGGTCCACTGTGGGAGCAGAGGGGCTGGTCACCTCGGAGCAGCACATCTTCAAATGCCTGACTCTGAAAACGGAGCCAGCTGCCCCGTGAGGTGGGCTCGCTGTCACCTTTGCTACGCAGACGTGGGGCAGGAAGCACCCCGCTGAGGGCCTGCATGGTGGGGACTGGCCCAGAGCTCCACCACTGGCTCTTCGGACAGTGAGACCCCGAAACCCGATTCTCAGCCAGGTAGACCAGGAGTCGGGGTCCCGGATGTGCAGTCCTGGCCGCGCCCCTCCCTTATTCCCCTGCCTCCCAGGGCAACAGTGGGAAGGGACTGAAGGAGAAGCCTACTCCTCTCCTCCCTGCCTGTCACCCCTGAGCCTGGCCAGGGGGCCCTGGGAGGGGTCTCACACATGCGCCCTGGAGCCAGCTGGGCGGGTACCCACAATGCCAGGTGGTTTCCCGAGGAGGACTGCAATGTCGAATACTGCCCAAGCCCATCTGCCCTGGTAACCTTGGGGTTATCCAACCCCAAGGGTCTCGGGCACCTCTTGCCCATGACCAGGTTTGCTCATGGCCCACCACTCGCTGCCCCACAACGTTGAGAGCATCCCGAGCCTCTGAGTGGGGTGCGGACTGACGTGTGCCTGAGACAGATGGCCTGGCCCCGCTGGTGCTGGTTTCTTTGCCATCCTCCGCTGGGTCAAACACTGGGTTAACTGCAAGAGAGGGGGCAGCTTTGTTCCCGGGCTCTCCCCAACCTGGGGCACTTCTGGCTTCCTCCTCTCCCAGGCTACCCCTTACACTAGGAAGAAAGTCCTGACTCCTCACCTTCCCCTCATCTGGCCCCTGCCTGCCCCTGGACCCGGCCCTTGGCGCTCCAGTGCCCCCCGCCCCCGCCCCCGCCCCGGCTTCCTCCTGCCCCTGCATCAGGCCTCATCCAGGTGTCCCCTGAGCCAGGAGCCCTCGCAGCAACCCCCCTTCTCAGCAAAAGTCCCCATCATCGGAGGGTCCTTTCTGACCACGTGCCCTGTGTCTGCGTCACTGTCTGCCATGACTTATGGGTCCCCCGCCTGTCCTGTGGACCCCAGCTTCCCCGGGCTGACTCGGTTTCGTTCCCTGTTGTACCCCCAGCACCGAGCACGGCGTCCGTCAGGAGCACAGTTGCTGGTCTGTGAATACTGGTTGCATCAATATTCCCGCAACAGCTGCTGTGCGTCAGGCCGCTGCCTGCCCAGGGTGACACAGATCAGCACCAACGGCCACAGATGTGGCCGCCACACCTCTCAGTCCCCACCCCCCCCCCGTACCGCCCCCTTTTGTTTTCTATACTATCTAGGATTTCGTTCAGTCCTCCACACGTGACTAATGCAGAGTCTGCAGATTCCTGTGTGATAAAAGTAAAACACAGCCCCCTCGGTGCCCCACAGAGGGTCTTGGGGACCAAAATGTCCAGGTTTTGTGGTCTTTCTCTGTATTTCCATGTTCTGGTGTCTTTATGTGGGCGTTCTCCTTTCTCCCCTCTTTTCCTTCGTCCTCTCTATTAGATCCTCTTTATCCCATCTGGTTACAAAAACCCTGATGGTGGTTGGGGAGCTCTGAGGTCCAGTCTTGGTTCTGCCCCCAGCTGGAAGCGTGACCTTGAAGTTGGCCAGTGTCTTCATTTGGAAACCTGAGGAGCTCTAAGAGGCCATCAACAGCTAATTTTTAAAGCTTTTATTCCTTACTAACGTCCCCCTCTCTTCCCTCCACCACTTAAAAAAAATCGGGTTCTAGAACTTTCTGGGATCCTGTTCTGGGTTTTGACAGGGGCTCCAAGCAGGTGGGGCGCGTACTCACTGTGTGCCTGCAGCACGTCTGAGACGTTGAGCCCCTCACGCATCCTCATGACGCACACCCCATAGTTGAAATCAAAAGCATCACTGGAAAGAGGAGAGGTGGGGTCAGGCTCCTCTCCTTCCCAGCCCCCGGCCCCCAGGAGACCAGATGTCTACAGTGGGCCCTGCCTCCCCACCGTACCCTTCTTTCTCTCGGGGCCTCAGTCTCCCCACCTGTGTAACATGCAGGTGGGGAGACTCTAGCTCTATGGTCCGTGGCACTAAGGATGCTGCAGACCCTGTACTCAGGGGGAAACCAAGTCAGGCCAGTCTTCGAGACAGGCCCTGTCCTCCTGATACATTTGGATAATCTGCACAAGCCTGCCAACAGAGGTGAGCATGGGAATTCTTAACCCTATTTTACAGAGGCAAAACTTGCGTTTCAGGGAGTAACTTGCCCATGATCCATGCTAAGGAAATGGCCAGCTGGCTTTAGACTCGAAGAGCTGAGACAGAACCCTGAGGGTTGGCACACACAGGAATGGCCTTGCCCAAGATGGCAGCAACAGCTTGTCTGAGGGAACGTCGAGAAGACTCCCACCCCAGAAGTATATTCTCTGCCCAGTTGACAGAGGGCCCCAGAGACCACCAGTAGGGCTTGATCTGATGGGCTCAGCATTGCCCCCATGGGCTCCTTTAGTTACACATCCCTGGGACAGGCACTTCTCAGGGCCCAGCATTTTGAGGTCTTGGAGCACTGGAGCTGGGGGGATGCTGGAGAACACGTATTCCACTACCTATTGTCATTGTCAGAGGTAGCTGAGATGCCCGGCTCAGAGTCACGTGGCTGGGTCACAGCAGACCAGGAAGCAGGTCCCAGGTCCCCAACACTGAGCTTCCTTCCTTCCTTCCTTTCTTTCTTTCTTTCTTTCCTTTCTTTCTTTCTCTTCCTTCCTTCTTCATTCTTTCTTTTTCTTTCTTTCTTTTTTTTTTTTTAAAGATTTTATTTATTTATTCATGAGAGACAGAGAGAGAGAGAGGCAGAGGGAGAAGCAGGCTCCCAAGGAGCAGGGAGCCCGATGCGGGACTTGATCCCAGGACTCTGGGATCATGACCTGAGCCGAAGGCAGACGCTTAACCATCTGAGCCACCCAGGCGCCCTTTCTTTTTCTTTCTTTCTTTCTTTTCCTTCCTTCCTTCCTTCTTTTCTTTCTTTCTTTCTTTCTTTCTTTCTTTCTTTCTTTCTTTCTCTTCCTCCCTTCCTTCTTTCTATTTATTAATTTTTAAAATACTTCTATTTTTATTTATTTATTTATTTATTTATTTATTTATTTATTTAGATTGAGAGAGAGAGCATGCACAAGCAGGGTGGGAGGGGCAGAGGGAGAGACAGAATCCCAAGCAGACTCCGCACTGAGCATGGAGCCCGATGTGGGGCTCGATCCCACAACCCTGAGATCACAACCTGAGCCGAAATCAAGAGTCGGATGCTCAACCGACAGAGCCCCCCAGGCCCCCCAGCCTTTGTTCTTTAAAGGCTACTACACACTGCTTCTCTGTACCACGTCAACACAGAAAAGCAACTCAGGCAGGCATTTTCTGGAGGTTGCACGGGCGGAGCTGAAGGAGAAAGGGTTTGGACTTCGGCCTGAAGTCCCCAGGGAGTTTATCCTCGTGGCCCCATTCCCCACGCTGCCGCCTCCTGGGAGGCCTGGTTTCGCTTCCCGCTCTGTGGCACCACCTCACAGCTCCAGAGCCGGCTCTCTGCAGATCTGCTAGCGTCCACAGACGGGCACAAGGTTGTCACCTAAAAACCCACCTTTTCGGCTTCTCTGAGAAACCAGAAGCTCTGGCAACACTGGGTCCACATTTCTAGCTGGGCACAGCTGCTCACGGCAGCTTGCCACAGTCCCCTCTGCTCCCTACGGGTCTCCTTCTCTGTGTTCCCTGCATGTTCCTGGCCCATCTTGGCGCCCATGGCCCGGAGGTCAGAGCGGCGAGCCCTCAGTGGGTCTGTCTCTTCCTCAGCTTTGAACCAGCTTCTTATAATATCCACTGCACCCCCCCTGCTTCCCAAGGCCCAGGAAACTCCAAAGGCCCAAATCAACAGACCCCAGGCCCTGCCTCCCTCATGCCCTCACTCACTGCAGGATGCCAACGTAGCCTTCCACTGTGGCTGGGTGAGCAGACTGCCAGTTCTTCTTGAACCCAACCACCAGAATGTTGGGCTTCATTCTCCCGAGACCTGTGGCCTGCAAAGGGTGTGGGGCTGAGGTGAGGGGCTCTGTTCTGTGACCGGGGTGGGGCTCGCTCAGCCCCAGCTACCCTCTTCGCCACGTGGCGAGGGCTCAGGAATCACAATCCGCCAGTCAGGGTCCTGCCCGCCTACACACACCCAGGAGAGAGGGGAAGCTACAGCCGGAAGCTACCAGGACGGACTGTCCCATTAGCTCTGGACTATCCCACTTCCTGCTTCTCTAGCAAATTATTTCTCATCCCAAGGGACTTGAATGTGGATGCCAAGCTGAGAGTATCCCCAGGCCATCTTACCCCTACATCTTTTATACTTTTTTTAGTGTTTAAAAATGTTAAAAATTTTTTTGAAGTGAAATTCCCATACACAAAATTAACCATTTTTAAAGCATATAATTCAGTAGAATTTAGTATAGTCACAATGTTATGCAACCATCACTTCTATCTACTTTCAAAATATTTTCATATCCCCCCCAAAGAAGACCCTGTATGTTCTTTTTTTTTTAATGAGAAGTATTTAGAATTATTAGAAAGGACTCTGATATGCTGGCTCAGGATTAACAACTGTTATTGTATCTATGCATCCCATTTTACAAGCTGAGAAAACCCAGCAGGAAAATGAATTGGCCAGTGGAACGTCCTAGAACTTGATCTGAGTGGTGGCTTCACACCCCTGGGTGTATCTGCATATGCAAATATATATCAGACTATACACTTAATATTTTTCACTTTGCTGTCTGTAATTATATTAAAAAAAAAAAAGAAAAAAGAAAAACAAGAATTGCTCAAGATCACACAGGCCCCATGGGCTCCCAGCTCAGTTTCCCATAGGCCCCTGGACACCGTGAGAAAGTGCCCTGAGTCAGCATATCTGGAGAGACAAGAGAGGCAGGCACTCCCGTTGCAGCAAAAGGAGCTTCAACTAGCCCCTCGGGACATCCCACCTTCCAGGTTGTCACACCAAGTATTAAGTCCTGTGGGGAAGCCCCGAACCCGTGGCACCTGCATGAGAATCTGAACACCACTGCGGAGGTCCTCAGCAATGACATCCGAGTAGAAGGCCTTGATCTTCCTCTTGTTCAACCACTTGGTGTGCCCATTGGTGATGAGCCGGAGCTCAGGCATCCTCTGTTTGCGAGGTCCCTGTGGGTGGTGGGGGCAGGTGACATCAGGAGCTGCCTTCACCCTCTGGCCCTAATGAGATTCAGCCCCTCTCCTCCCTGGAGGCTGCCGCAGGGGCTCAGCCACACCCTTTTTCCCCTATGGAGTTAGGGGAGGCAAAGAGGAGGAGGAGGAGGGAGGGTGGAGGGCGGGGGAAGGAAGATGGAGGGAGCAGGCAAGAGGCGGGGCAGTGGGGAGAAGCCAGCGATGGGGACAGGGGAGGGGAGAGAACCAGGCCCACAGCAGGGTCTGGTGGGCTCTGCTTGCTCCATAGCCCTCTGCCCCCCACTCCTCCCCACACTCTCTGGCCGCCGTCCAAGGGTGGACTTCATGCCCAAGGGCTCCTCCAAGGGCACGGCCCCACCCCACCTATAGGGGCCACTCACGATGAGCACGTGGCCACAGACCATCAGGCTGAGGTTCCGGGTGAAGGTGCCCACAAAGTCAACCAGGGCCGGGCGGAAGTTGGGGGGCCCTGTAAGCACTAGGCACTGGGGGCTGAGGAGGGGAAGGGAAAAGGGTATGAGCCATCTGGACAGAGCCCACGGGGATCTGGGTACAAAACGCAGGTGCGGGGGAGAATAAAGGCTGGGGGGGGGGAGGCACCCCTTTCACAAGCCCCGGGGCCGGGGGGGGGGGGGGGGGACTCAGCCTCTGGATGAAGAGGCAACCAAGGGCCGTGGTCAGGGGCCACTGCCAGGCTCAGCTGGAGCCAGACAAAATCAGTCACTCACCAGCTGTGTGACCTCGGGCCAGTTACTTAATGTCTCTGTGCGTCCATGTTCTCATCAGCGGCTGGGGTTAGTAATTTCACATGCCCCAGAGGGCTGTGGTAAGGTGGCATAAGGCACTTCTGAGCAGCAATGCAACGCGAATACATATGGCTGATGTTAGCATTACTGTCTGGTGGGACGGAGTCCCAGACACATGACTCTCCTCACTTAGGAGAGGTTCGTCACGGTCAGCCGCACAGATGACTGTGACAGGGACTACAACACCAGATCGTCCTTGGATAGCCCTTTGCGTCTCGAAGAACATATTCTGCTGTAAAAACTCAGGTACAGAGAGGTCACTAGACTGGCTTGGTCCCCACTGAGCCATGTCAACCCAGGCCCCTCACCGCGGAGCGGTGCCTCTCCACCTCTGTTCCCTCTCTGAGCCTGGGTGGTGCCCACCCCCGGTCTGCTGGGGCAGGTGACAGGTGGTTTGGAGCCTCCCAGAGCAGGGACACGGCTGCACTCACCGGTAATTCTTGATGTGGTCCTCTACCTCGTTGAGGCCCACCGAGTAGCTCAGGGCCAGGTTGTAGGAGCCGGCCTGTACCGAGGAGCCCCAGTTCACCTCTGAGGGTGGGGGGTGAGCACAAGATTAGAAACCCCCGGGAGAAACCAGTCGTGCCGAGGGAGGGAATGTTGACCTTCTTTAGGAATCAGGCACCGTGGGAGCTGGGCTGCCTGGTGGGTGGACAGCCTGCAGATTTCTTCCTAATGTTTGCACACATCATACGGCTACATATTTAAAACTTACACTCCAAAGCATTAAACTCTAGGGACACCTGGGTGGCTCAGGTGGTTAAGCGTCTGCCATCGCTCAGGTCATGATCCCAGGGTCCTGGGATCGAGCCCTACATTGGGCTCCTTGCTCAGTGGGGAGCCTGCGTCTCCCTCTGCCTGGTGCTCCCCCTGCTTGTGCTCTCTCTCTCTCTGACAAATAAATAAAATCTTAAAAAAAAAAACAAACCTAAAACCAAAGTATTAAACTCTACAAAATATTCACTTCCCTTGACCAACAGACAACGACCTGGAAGACCAGGTTCAAATTTAGACTTCTAGGCTTTCCTGGAGTTCTGCATCTTGTCCCAAGATCACTGTCACCCCAGGATCCTTGCTTGTATGCTGTGTCCACCTGCCATCAGCCAGCCCCTCACCACCCCTCAGGCCTAGATGTGCACCCCAGCAGCCCGGCCACTTCAAGAGGATGGCCCTGGGCAGGCAATTCCAGGGTCCTGGGTGCCAGGGGTGGGAGGTCCAGAAGTAGAGGTGTGGGCTCTGAGTGGGCACGTCCCCAGAGACTACTCACCCCACGGGGAGGGACGGGGCTGGAGGGTCAGAGCAGGGCCTTGAGAGCACAGAGCCTGATGCAGGCCCTCTAGCTGAGCTGAAGGGCAAGATGGCTGGCTTGGTGCCCTCGGGGGGTGGGGGAAGGGGAGCCTGAGCCCCTGGGCAACCTGAGCCCGCACACCTGGCTTTTTGTAGATCACATAGAGCAGGAGGAAGAGGACGACGCCGATGGCAATGAGGGCCGCCCACCAGGTGAGAAGGAACATGATGACGACAGAGATGACCGCCCCAAACAGCGCCGCCCACTTGCTGTAGTACTGGAACGAGGGTCTCCACCCTGGGCGGAGGAGGCAGGTCGGTGGGCACGTTCTGGAGCTTCCTCCTGGGCCAGCGCTGCTGGGCAGGGCCGGGGTGGCAATGCCAGCCATGCCCAGAGCCAGGGTCCCAGCCTGTGCCCACCTGCCCCCCCCCCCGGCACCCCGGCTCTCCTGGGGCTGAGCTGGAGGCTCTGGGGAGGACCACACGCCCGCCTTGGCTGGCATTTGGCCACGTTGAGAGGCTACACCAAGGACGAGGCATCCAAATATGGCCATACGTCAGCAACAGCTCCAGCTCCCGTGTCTCTCGCGGAGCCAAGGGGGTGGCAGGCCGGGGAAGGCTGTGATTCTCCCTGGCTCCACACCCCCGGGCCATTGCAGGGCCACCAGGGACAGCCACCCCATGGCACAACTGTGGGGCGCCACGGTCCCCGGGCTAAGGAAAAGGTGGCCTGGCGACCAGCCCATTGGCGATTCGGGGATAATCAGAAAAAGGCTTTCTCGGGATACTTCACTGCCATCTGCCAGAAATTTTTTAGAATAAACATACAAACGGATGATGTATGTGAGCGGCACCCCGGGAGTTGTGCAAAGTGCAACCTGCAACAACCTGGGACTTTGGGCAATTCTTTTCCTTTTCTGGGGAGTCAGATTCCTGACTCCTGTAAATTTGGTGGAGGAAGGCACTAGAGAAATCTCTGCACCCTGTAAACAGTGTATGAATCCGTGTTCAGTGTACAGCGTAAGTGCTTGAGAAATGAGAGCTGCTATTATTATTATGACATGAACGGTCCCTTGAATTGGTTTCGATTTGAGAAGTGACCTTGGTGTGCCCACCTACATCCGTGCCTTCCCTGCCCCCACCCCGGCCCCCCGCCCCACATGCCTCCTCCCACAGAGGGGTGAGGGGGGGCTGCTTACCAGGCGAGTTGGTGATGGAGGCGTGGAAACAGCTGAAGTTGATGAGGGCATAGGAGCACAGGAAGAAGTTGGAGATGATGGGGGCAATGGTGTTGAGCTCAGCTTCGGGGACCCGAGGGAGAGAGAGAACAGTCTGTTGGGCAACCCGTCAGGGAGCAGCCTGGTACCCTCCCTTGCAGTTGGGGGATTCCAGACAGGCCGCAGAGGCTCAGTGCGTCTCAACCTTCTCGTCTGTGAAATGGGTCCATCATTTTGTGAAACAAAGGGCCAATGTTTTGTTTACTGTAAAAGGCCAGCTCTTAAGAGGATGCAGAGAAATGGGAGATCTTATGGGAGAACCAAGGACAGTGGCTCTCATACTTTTTTTGTAGCCACAAATTACAGTAAGAAATATATTTTACAATGTGATCCAAGGCCCACGTCATCTTTTATCTGAAACTCTGGGACCATAGGACACACACAGTTCCACCCACGGTGGAAACCCACTCAAGAACTGGGTCCTCCCTTCCCTGTCTCACTTGGCTGCCATTGCCCCTGGCACCGCCAGACAAACTTTTGCATGGGTATCCTTGTTTCAGGGGCCTGCTTCAAGGGGAACCCCAAAACAAGACAAGCACCTCTTATGTGTCGGGACTTCTGAGCATGATTCCCTTGAATCACCACAAGAACCCTGCCCCAGAGCATCCGAGATTACGGTTCTCAGTCTGAACTGCGGTCAGATCCACTCAGATCAAAGGACACAAAATCTGAGTTGGGGGTAGACTGCAGGACGAGCAGGAAGCAGGGATGTGTCTGGGGAACACTAGGCCTGACTAGAGGTTTCCATCCCCTGGGGGTGGCCCTGCTGCCTCTTCATCTGGTTCAGGATCCAGGAATACCCAGTGTCTGGCCAGGCTTCCTTGATGGAAGAGAGTAGACTGATAGGGTGAGTCTCATGATTGCTGATGCCAGCATGAACAGCAGGGATTCAGCTATGGCAGGACCACAGGACGACCAGCAGCCAGCCCCCGCCCCACTCCTGCATAGGGGGCCATAGCATGGCCACTGTCCTTGCTTGGTGTGGCCACCTTTCTCCTAGCAAGTTCTGCCTTGTTGGCTAAGTAAATCAGGAAGTACTGGGGAGTGTGTGCATGAAATGCAATGCATGTGCATGCGTGTGTGTGTATGTACACAGAAGTCTCTGCCTGCCCACCTGTGACGCACCTGCTATGCGCTATTGCTCCCATTCTGCAGACGAAGAAACTGAGGCTCAGGAAGGTAAAATGATTTGTCCAAGGTAGCACAGCTGGAATATGGCAAAGCCAGGGTAGAAAGCCAATCTAACTAACTGGTTAACTGGGATCTTTCTCCTGGGGCATCCTCTACCACGAAGTCCGAGGGGTCTGGTAGCTCAAGGTCTGAGAAACGAGGTTGTCTAGCTTATACACACTACAGAGATATTGATCCAGCTCTTTGTATCAGCTCCCAAGAGCTGTCCTGGGCTCCAGAGTTGTCCTGGGGACTAATTCAGACCTGGGGGCTGGTGGGGGGGGCGGGGGGGCCACTTGCCAGGACACAGGAATGCAGAATCAGCAAGAGCAGGTAGGGTCCCTTCTAACAAAATAGAATGGTCCACCTGGTGTGGTGTGGCAGCCACCTGTCTGGAGGCGGGAGAGGGGCGGGGACCACATGACCAGCCTCACCCACTCGAGGGTTAGTCACTGAGTGCCCACTCCCTGCCAGGCCTGGCTGGGCACTGGGCGCCAAGGTGAGCAGCACGGAGAGGAGCCCTCACAGGCCCCCGCGCCCTGGCAGCCTCTCACCGATGATGATGAAGGCCACGCCGATGGCGTAGGCCAGCAGGTAGCCGCGCACCGGCTCCTTGTTCTTGCCGTAGCCCTTCCCGAAGAAGCCGATCAGCGGGTACAGCTGGTCCTCACACAGGCACTGTGGGCACAGGAAGATGTGCTCACCCCAGGCTGGGCTCCCCCTCCCCTCCTCTGCCCTGCAGCTCCCCTCCCCGCCCCAGGCCCTGCTTACTCCCTCCACCTCAGCAGGGCGCTTCCTCTAATCTACATCCTGGTTTCTGTCTCTTAAATGGGAGTCATCTCCATGCCCACCCACACCTCACCAGGGAGACAGCCAAAGGGCAAGATGAGAGGGGAGGCAACCGCGTCAGGGTGGAAAGGGGTCGGCGGACTTGCAGACAGGACGCCAGGCTGCGCAAGGGAGACTCTGGGGTGGGAAGTGCAGGTGCTCTTCAAAGCACACCATGGGAGGGGGGCTGCTTCCTGCACGAGTTGGTCACTGGCCCCCTTTTGCCTTCAGTCTAGACTGTCCCTGTCCCGTGATACCCCCAGACCTTTGTAGCAGTCACCAGGGGACCCTTGCACCTGGGCCTCCTGGACCCTCCCGCCGCCCGTTCTGCAGCCTCACCTGGAAGACTTTGGCAGCAGAGACGAGGCAGGCCAGGGCGGAGGAGAGGGTGGCCCCAAAAATGCCAGCCGTGATCAGGGGCGCAAAGCCGGACACCATGCTCATGGTCTGTGGGGACACGGGGTCCAGGCCCCTCATGGTGGAGCCCCTCATGCCCGGAGCCCCCGCCCAGGGCACCCCAGTCCCCACTGCAGGCAGGGGCTAGGTCCTGAGGCCTCTGAGTCCACACCCCTTACCTGGGGATCCCAGGGGCTGCTGAGGCAGGGGCTGGGCCCCGGGGCCCCCACCTGAGCCTGAACCTCTTCCCCCCAAGCCTGGGGCCCAAGTGCGTCCCGGCCTGTTCCAGCCCCGGTCTGGGGTGGCCTTCCCGGCAGGGGCCGCACGCACCTGGTAGTAGTTGATGAGGCCATAGCGGCAGCTGCCCTGGCGGACGCACTCGGTGAAGTTCCAGCCGTAGCCGCAGGCCAGCCCCTCACAGGCGCCCGAGCCGGGGGTCACCGTGTCATTCAGGGCCCCGGAGGCATCCCGAACCACGCAGGAGCCTGAAGAGGGAGCAGGGCTTGGGGAGGCCTCCCTCCCTCCCCTCCCTCCTCCCTCCTCCCTCCTCTCCTCCCACCCCCAGACACGGGTCACTCCTGCAGAGGGCGAGAAGCTGCTGCGAGGCCAGCTCTCTCTTCAGCATGTAAGCATAAGTAATAATAATAACAATAGTAACAAATGTGCCAGGCACAACGCTAAGGACGGGTAACAACCCCGGGAAGCAAGCATCACCATTGCCTTTGTTGTCATTGTCATTCTACAGAGGCCCAGCAACGTGAAGTGGCTTGTTAAGGTCCCTCCCACCCCCCCACCCCCGCCCGTGTCCTCCTCAAAGCAGAGGCCAGACTGGCTGCGCCCTGGGCCGTGTCCCTTGGCCATCTGTGAACAGCCTGCCTCACAGGGTGGTTAATGGGAGCACCTGTGAGGACCTCCGTGAGAGGCAAGTGTCAACAGCCCAGGCCTGGGTTCAAAGCCTGGCTCCACCACTCAGTGGCTGTGTGACCTTGGGCAGGTCCCTTAACCTCTCTGAGCCCTGGTTTTCTCCTCTGTAAAATGGTGGGAAAGGCAGTGCCCGGATTAAATGTGATGAGGCACGTGAAGGGCTGGGCCTATGGTTGAGTCAAGGGCTAGTATCATCTTCAACCACCACCATCATCGTTATTGTTATTATTGTTAGTCGTCGGGTCAGAGTACAATTTGTCCTCTAGCATTTTCCCACCCTTGCATCTGTAACTTCAGGTTTGAAGGGACCAGAAGAGCCTGGTCTGACCACCCCCATCCCCACCACAAACTACCACCTCCCATGAAGATGTTCTGGTCACCATCACTGGCCCCCCAAAATAAGGTTTGAGGTTCCACTTCCTGAGGTGGCCATGTGCTCCTGGCCCAGCTCTCCCCATTGGAGAGTGAAGCACCCTGAAACCCCTTCAGTGGTCCTGGGCAGCTACTCACCAATTGTGGCCGAGATGGCCAGGTAGGAGACAGTGGTCCAGAAAATGGCCATGAGCGTTCCCTTGGGGATGGCTACAGCAGGGTCCTGGGGGGAGGCGGAGGGAGGGAGGGCATCAGGCAGCCTCTGGGCCTCCTTCCAGGCCCTGCCCTTGTCCGAGGCCGGGGGTGGGCCAGTGACCCCCCGACCCGGCCCCCTCTCAGAGCCCCCTTCCCCAGGGCCCAGAGAGGAAGAACCCTTGCGATTGCAACCCGAAGAGCAGGATGGGACATAAGCAAGATCATGGGGCTGAGAACACATCCAGGCCCTGGGAGCCTGAGGCACGGAGAGAAGCTCCAACCAGCTCCATGCCTGGTTCCCGAGGACACTGGCCAACGCAGGCTCTGGGGGCCCTGAAGTGGGGGGCTCTGGAGTCAGCCTGGTTGCGCTCACTTCCAGGTGACTGGCTGGGTGGTGGGCATGCTCTTTTACGCCTCAGCCCCTCCAGCCTCACAGGGATGCCGGCTAAGTGACTTAATCCACACCAAGCTCCTAGACCAGGGCCCGGCTCACAGGCAGCGCGCTGCGAGTTAATCACCATTATGCACCAACTGGTCTGAGTGCTTCTGCAGCCATTAATATACAGACAAGCCCCAAACTCTCTCCCCTCCAAGGAAAAACTCTCTGCTGGCATTTTCCTAACAGAAATAGCAAATCTTCACACGTGCACATCACGTGTTCCACTCTTCCAGACCCTTCCTCGTATATAACTTCCTGTAAAGAGGCCAGAGTGTCCCCACCCAGCTGGTGGGGAAACTGAGGCCAGGAAGCTGTGCAGAGGGCCCAGCTGGCTGAGCCAGGGGCGGCTCGTTCCTACCACACCGAGGTCCACAGCCTCGGGCCACTGGGGGCTGGTCCCAAGTGGAGTAACACAAGCCGGGATTTTTCCAGCAGGTTCCCTGCCAGGTGTAGACCCCAACCCCAGGGGCAGGCCACAGGACTGGGAAGCAAACTCCCAGCTTTTACTGGGCCGTCCTGCACAACTGGCCGGTAGAACCACAAATGACAGAGCTGGGAGGGACCATGACATTGTTACAGGCAGGTCCAAACCGGGCTGGCAACGACCCACTTCTCTGCCTCAAACACTCGGGAGCCTGAGTTGGAACCGATGGTCGCTCAGTGATGAGCAAGCCCCGACCCCCACCCTGGAGGACCCTGGGCCCCAGGGAAGGAGGTATAGGCAGGATCCTGCCGACACGGGGCAGATGGCCCCTGTCATGGGGCGGACTGGAGTGTGCTGGAGAACAAGGTGGGGGAAGGGAGACACTGCAGGAACCACGGAAGGCCTCATGGCGGAGGCGACGACTGGGGTGGCTCTGAAGGCCAGGGCTGGGAGGAAGGGAGCGGTAGGGCAGAGCCAAGTGGAAGCAGAGGTGCAGAGCTGGAGGGGGCCTGGGGGCTCTGGAGCTTCCAGGTCTGCTGAGGTCTCTCCTGGGGGGGCCCTGCCAGCCCTGCTCTGGGTACCAGGATGGCCCGACCAGGTCAAGCACACAGAGTCCCTGGTCCCTAGGCCAGCAGGCTGGCTCAACCTCCCATCCCACCTCTAGTGGGTTGGATGGTGGCTCCAAAAATTCGTGTTCACCCAGAACCTCAGAATATGACCTTATTTGGAAATAGGGTCTTTGCAAAATGTAATTAGTTAAGCTGAGGTCCTACCCGGTTAGGCGGGCCTTAAATCCCATGACGAGTGTTCCTGTAAGAAGAGGCAAGGACACACAGAGGGAAGGAGGCCATGGGAAGATAGCGGCAGAGACTGCAGAGACGCAGCTCCAAGCCAAGGAAGGCTAAAGACTGTCGGAGCCGCCAGAAGCTGGGAGAGGAGAGGAAGGATTCTCCCCGAGAGCCTTTACAGGGAGCATGGCCCTTGACACCTTTGTTTTGTTGGACTTTGGCTTCCAGAGCTGTGCAAGAATAAATGTCTGTTGTTTTAAGCCACAGGGCTTGTGGTCGTTTGTTACAGAGGCCCTGGGACGTGGCTACTCCAGGCCTCCATCCAGCCCCTACATCTTGGCCTGAAATCTCTGTGCCTGGCTTACAAGTCAGACGCATCTGGATCCACATCTCAGCATCTCCCCCCAGCTGTGTGAGCTGGGACAAGCCCTTTAACCTCTCTGAGCCTCAGTGATGCCCCCAGCCCCAATCCGTGAGATGAGAATCAACGTAGTACACCATAAATGTGAGCAGTTAGGAGCGGGGGCTGTGTCGTGCTCAGGGACGCACCCTGGGACCACCCCAGGCACGGCACAGACCCCACATCAGTCACTAGGAAGTCCCTTGTCTCTGAGCCTCAGCCTCCCCATCAGAAAATTAAGCTAGTAGGGTGCCTGGGTGGCTCAGTCGTTAAGCGTCTGCCTTCGGCTCAGGTCATGATCTCAGGGTCCTGGGATCGAGTCCCACATCGGGCTCCCTGCTCGGCAAGAAGCCTGCTTCTCCCTCTCCCACTCCCCCTGCTTGTGTTCCTGCTCTCGCTATCTCTCTCTCTGTCAAATAAATAAATAAAATCTTAAAAAAAAAAAAAAAAGAAAAAGAAAATTAAGCTAGTAAAGGTTTCCTTGGCCATAGCACAGGGTGATGTTCACGAGATTGCTCTGTGAGAGCTAAGGGGTTGGGGAATGTCACATCCTACTTACTTATGGGTTGATTGTCTCTCTTTCTCACCAGAATGTCAGCTGCATGAGGGCACGGATTTGTGTCTTTGTTCTTTGTTTACTGCTGTATCCACAAGACACACTGGCACAAAGCAGATGCTCAGAAAATATTCTTGAATGATTACTTTATGATGAATTTGAGGCCTCTTTGCTCTAGAAATTTGCCCTCCAGCCCCTCTGCTGTCTGGCCCTGGGCAACGCCCAGCCCTCTCTGAGCTTGGTTTGCTCCTCTCTGAAGTGGGGGTGACGAGCCCTCACAGCTGCACCCCCCACCCAGGGTCATGTTTGGAAAGAACGAGGCCCCCTGCAGCCTCGTTCTGGGAAAAATGACCATGACCTTGACAACCAGCCCTTCGTACGTCCTTCGTGCTGGGCACTTTTCCAAGCGCTTCACATAAATCAGCATGTGGAATCCTTATTCCCTGCTCTGGGAAGCAGGAGGGGGTGCTATGAGTCCTATCTTATAGTTGGCAAAGCTGAAGCCCAGAGAGGTTTTCAGGGACTTGCATAAAGTCTCCATGAATGGGAGCTGCTCTTCAGCAGCTGTTTGACAGCACACTGTCTCGCAGAATGGGCAGAGGGCTGGACCCAAGAGAGAAGCGCCCCTTGAGGGCTTGAGGGCATTCAGGACAGAGCAAAGGTGGACCCCTACTCCCCACCCCCAGCTCCGGGACAGCTGCCTAGCCCTGACACCTGCACACCGCGCTGGCTGGTAACCTGAGAGGCTGGACGAAGCGTCTGGATAAATCGCTAGTCTGTGGCAGGGCTGGCAGGAGAACCGGGCTGTCTAAGCACAAGACTGACCTCTGCAGGGACCTCTGGGCAGGCAGGCAGACCAGGCCTCTGCTGGCCGCTCCCCAGAGAAGGGGGAGGAGCTGGGCAAACATGGCCACTCTGCGATTTCCAGGCCATGCTGTGCACCACCCGGGCACCCCCAGTTAGAGCCAGGCCGGGTGGAGACTGTCTCCAAAGCACCGTTCTTCATTCATTTAAGAAAATGCATCAAGGAGCATCTTTCAGGTGGGACCAGAGGCTGGGAGGGAAGGGTTCCCAGCACCGAGCCGGGTTTTCACCACTCACCCCACTTGCACCCCATCTATCTCCTTGATCCTGCCTCGGCAAAGACACCACCAGCCCCTTCGCTCCGGCCCCACCTCCATCCAGTTCTGCTGGAGCCTCTGCTGACGTCCGTCTCTCCTTCTTCCCCACTTTGTATTCTGCTCTAAACCTCCCAGTCAATACATTTCACCATTATTCACTCAACAAATGTGTACTGAGCACGTAGTACGTGTCTGACTCTTAGCTGGGAATGGGGACATAGAGGTAGGCCTCAGTTCTCCAGATAAAGAGAACCGGAAGGGGGAAGAGACACGTAAATGGCCTGACGTCATTCGGCTAGGGGAGCCAGGACTCTGACAGAGGGCTGGGAGAGATTTAAAGATGGAGGTGTTATTTGAAAGAGGAACAGAACATCTCAAGGTAAAGAAACAAGGGTTGGACCTCCCAGGGAGAGAGCACAGCAGAGACAAAGACACAGAGGAGGAACAGGCAACACAGGGAAAGCCGCTGATCCTCAGGGCTGGGGCAGGGGACACGGGAATGACGACCGTGGGCCGGAGCCCCAAACTCTGAGCAGAGGAGATGGCCCGCATCAAGACAGTGGGGAGCCCTGGGAGGATGCCAGCCCAGTAAAGATGTGCATGAACCAGTCTGAGCTTTGGAAGGTCAAGCTGGCTCGGTCTTCCCCCTTAGGCTGAGAGTCCTGGGAACTACGGAGGAGCTCCGCCCATTTTAGGGTGGTCCTCCAGGCCTAGAACAGAGCTGGTGTCAATCAACAACCTCGGAATTGAGTGGGGTGAACGGAGTTGGTTTGGATTGGCTGCGATTGAGTTGAGTTGGACTGGACTGGATTTTAGAAGCTCTGGCCCCGCCGTCTCAGTGCCCAGCTCAGTGCCCAGTGGGAGATCCTGGTAGGACAGGGCCAGGAGGCAGGAGGGCAGGCATCCTGCTCACCTTGAGGTCCCCGGAGATGTTGGCCCCTGCCAGGATGCCTGTGGCCGAGGGGAAGAAGATGGAGAACATTCCGAAGAAGCTGCCTTCCACGCCCCGCCAGTCAGGCACCAAGTTCTGGACAAAAATGTCCGCTGGGAAGACCAAAGCCTGAATCAGGGCCACCCAGAAGGCTGGGCCCAGCCAGGCAGGCAGGAGGCTCCTCCTCTCTGGCAGCTTCCAGGCCTGGCAGTTCGGGGTCCCCTCCTTCCGGTGCCCACAGAATGGGCCAGATGGGTGGGCAGACTGTACCTGTCCCCGGAGCCATGGACAGGGCCCCCAACCTGCACGTACCCCGGTAGCTGAAGAAGCCTTTGGAGGCCTTGTCCTCAGATGGGGGAATCAGCGTCCCCACCAAGTAGTTGGCAAAGGAGACCATGATGACGAGGAAGAAGAGCACCTGGGCCTGGGTGTAAAGGACCCTAGAGGTCAGATGGCCTGGCCCCGCCTGCTCAGGGAGCCCCAGCAGGACAGAACCTGCCCAGAGTCCCTCCCTCCCCCATTCATTCATTCATTCATTCATCCGCCACCCATTATGCTGCAGGCCCCGTTCTAGGAGTTGGCGATATAGCAAGGCTCTTGTCTTGCTGATAAATACGGGACACGACTCTAGAGTAAGAACAAGGGTGTGTTGGGGGCTGTGTGGGGGCTACGTTAGCAGAGTGGTCTACGACGGTGTCTTCAAGGGATCTAAAGGAGGTGGAGGAGCGAGCTGCAGACTGATCAGGGGCACAAGCTGGGGACAGCGAGGAAGGAGGCTGGCGGAGCTGGAGGCCAGAGTGAGGGGGAGAGAGGAGAGGCGGGGGCGGGGGGCAGGGGCCAGATCTGCCAAGTCTGCCTGCTGACGCCCCATGTTTCTTCGGCCCTCCTTCCACAGTGCTAAGCCTCTGAATTTTGGCTGGATACGGGCTCGCATGAGGACCCATTTCCCTGCCCTGCCTGCCCCTGAGGTGTGGCCACGAGACCAAGTTCGGGCTGATGGGATGGATGCAACTTCCGGACAGGGCCCGAAAAGGAAAAGAAAAAGGCCTTCTCCCCTCCCTGCTGATTGGACTGTGGCCGCCGTGGAGCAGGTGCATGAAGGCCCCATAGGATGGAGCGGGCTGGGTGCCTGGGCCCCGGGAGCCACACACACCTAGACGGTTACAGGAGAGAGGTCCCGTTCTTTAGGGTCTCTCTGTCACAGCCGCAGAACAAGAAGCCCAGTTAATACACCAAGAAGAGGCAGAACCAGGCCTGGGACCCAGGCCTCACGACTCCCGCTTCTCCACCTGATCACTCCCGACCTCCCCTCCTCACCTTGGCCTCCCACTCCATGCCAGCCAGGGAGATGGCCAGCAGCACGGTGACGGTGACCACGCCGATGATGCGGATGTCATTGATGGGGTCCACGATAGGTGTGCCATACTCCTGGGGAGGGGGACAGGCCAGGCTGCACGCTGCCCTCTGAACACCCCCGCCCCCCCAGACTCCTCCAACTTGATTCACCTCCAGTATGGGTGTCCTCTCACGGTTAAACAGAAACACAACCCCCTTCCCTGGCAACAGAGCCCCTAGAGTGGCTGCCGTGCCGGCCTGGACAGTTGAGCTCCAAAGGCAACATGCGGCCCTGAAGGGGACTTCTGGGAATGGTCTTTATTTGAGATCATCACGGTCACCCACAGCGGTCAGACTGTGGCCGTGGCCCCTGAAGGGTAAAATCGGGCAGAGGGGCAGGAAGGCCTGGCCTAGACGGGGTCGGGGAGAGCGAGGGAGGCTGCCCGGGCTCCCTGTGGCTTTACCTGGAGCAGGTCCCGCACGGTCTCTGCGAAGCCCACGGTATGCATGGCCACACCCACGGCATTGGCAAAAGCAAAAATGAGGCCGATGGAGCCCCCGAGCTCTGGGCCGAGGCTCCGGGAGATGAGGAAGTAGGTGCCACCTATTGGGGACAGAGCCAGGAGCTATGAAACCAGCTGGCTGGGGTGGGCTTGGGACAGGCAGAATCTGAGGCTGTGAGAGGGTAACCATGGGATCCCCCCTCCCCTGGGCCCACAGCACAGGGTAAAACTGAGGCCATCGTGGGGGACCCAAAGCCTTCACCTGGAACCAGAGGGAGCAGCCTGGGGCATCCCCATTTTGGTGGGGATGGGGTGGGTGGGGAGTGGCTCAGAGACCCATTCCCAGGGTAAAGACTGGGGGAGCAACAGGAAAGGGGAGGGCCTTGGGTGTGGGGTGGGGCCCACCTGACTTGACCTTGCCGTTGGTGGAGATGGCCGAGATGGAGAGGCCGGTGATGGAGGTCACAGTGACGGAGAGCAGGATGATGATCCAGGTCAGGACTGTGGGGGTGGGTGGGGATGTGATCACCATAAAACTCAGCGGGGGCATTTCCCAGGTGAGGAGCCATGCGAGGAACCTGAGTCAGCCGACTGGTTCAACATACCACCTAAGTCACCTCCCTTCTCTGAGCCTTGGTTTTCTCATCTGAAAAATGGGTCTCTGTCTCCCTCTTGGTATATTCTGAACAGCCAGGGAGCTGATGAGCCACTATATAAAGGATCATTTGTTATGGAAGGGAAGGCACCCTCCTTTAGTAATAAAAAATAATCACCACTTGAACACCTTTGGGTGCTAAATCCTATGCTGTTTTACATGTATCATAGAAACCCCACAATAGGTCTGGGAGGTAGGGACAGCTATCACCCCCTTTTTACTGATGAGGAAACCGAGGCTCAGAGAAGTTAAGAAACCTGTCCAAGTTCACATGCATCAGGGCTAGCTTCTGAACCTTGGTGTCTGTCCAGAGCACAGGTTCTTAACCTGGATGCTGTGCAGTAGAGATTGACTCCAAGAGGTTAAGTGACCTACTGAGGGCAAAGAGAGCCAGGGAGAGTCCTCAGGCCGGATAACTCCATGTCCAGACTCCTCTGCCACACTTCCCTGACCTCTGTCACTGCAGAAGCCTGTGGTCTCTGCAGGCCAAGTTCAGGACTGAGGCCTGGGAGGAGCAGGTCTCAGGCACACCCTCCTCCTTCCCCCCAGAGATGGCACTCACCAATGCCTGCCTGGCCTGTAATCCAGGGGAGCCGTAGGTAGAGGATCACACCCCAGATATTGAGCATGCAACGGATCTGGGAAGAGAGAGGGGTTGGAGGCCACCCGGGTGGGCCGATACCCCAAAGTCAAACACACAAGTCCCTGTCCCCAGTCATGGCATGGCATCGGGCATTTTGGCCTAGGGGACAGCTGGCTCCTTTCTTGGCTCTGCTCACTTCACTGGGTTCCTACTTCAATGCCCCTCTAGCTCTTTGGGGCAGGGACGGGAGGGGTACCCAGAGATTCACCTGCCCCTCCCACCCACTTTTCTGCCCTTCCACTGGGGTCTGAGGATGGGCTGCAAGCATTATCACCTGTCACCCGGCCCCAAGCCCAGGATCCTATGTCTGCCAGCGCCAACCATGGCCCCAGTGGCCAGCTGTCAGCCCAGGGCCTGGCATCTAGGAGGAGCTCAGCGAATAGCAGCTGAGCCAATGCCCAACATGCAAGGAGAAACAGCGCTCGGGTTGCTGTGACTTCAGCTTCCAAATTTAAAGCAAAGCCAGAGGCTACAGCTGAGACTGAATTCCAGGGAGGTATGGGTGCTGATGTGGTCTTTGGCCCCAGCCAAGTTCTTGGGGTTGGGCAGGAGCTTGTGGTATTTACAAGGTGGCCCTCTGTGTGCTCCGAGACACCGAATGGGGCCATGCCAGGCTCTGGGCACCACAGCCCGGGAGGAAGATCCATACTCCATAAACGAGCTGCTAGGGTGGAGGGGAGCTCACAGTTCAGATGGAGAAACAGAGGCACAGCCAGCAGGCATTTGGCAGAGTAAGGTCAGAACCCAGGCCTCCCTCCACTGCACCTCCCCGCTCCCCCCGCCACCCTCCCAGAGCAGGACCAAAGCCTTCTTCTAAATCTCATGCGATCCCCTCTGAAAAGTCCCACGATGCCTTCCAAAGCCAAGTTCATTTGATTTTTTTTGTTGTTTGAAGACTCACTGGTGCTCTACACTACAGGAAACCTCCCCCTTCCCATCACCGAGAATGACAAAAACAGGCTCGTGGATTTGTGTGTTTAGTGCTGCCCCCTGGTGGCTGTGGGTGAGGACAGTTTCTTCTAATAATCCCAAGGTAGGCATTGATCCAAGCCATTCACGTCTATTAACTCATAATGCTCATCTTTTCACAGATGAAGAAACTGAGGCACAGACAGGTTAAATAACTTGTTCACTGCCACAGGACACGTGAGTATCCAGAGATCTTGCCCAGGGTGAGGTATCAACCTGGGGAGCAAATGGGGGTTGAGAAGCACAAAACCAAGGAAAACTGGAAGTCACTCTGCAGATGGGGAAACTGAGGCCCAGGCTGAGCCTTGGGTCTACCCTGGCCATTAAAACCTGAAAGTCAGCTGCACCTGGATGGAGCTCTGTCTCCCCATTTCTGTTCCCGGACATCCCATCCTCACCCTACTCACCATCACCCCCTTGACCCAGCCAAAGCGCACAGGCTCCGCAGGGTTCTTCTCACTGTTGGTGCCTGGCTCGTCTTCCACCAGCCCGTCGGTCATTTCATGGCTGGGCCGGCTGTCAAAGGCCAGGGCATGCAGGTGGCTGCCTTCCTGCTGGGAGCCCAGAGGCCACAGGTCACGCAGGCAGGCGTCATGACCATCCAGCTCCCCGTCTTCCACCCTTCAGAGTCCAGCCTCCCCTGCAACAAACCCGGTGAGCCTCCCCTCCGCTGCAGACCTTCCACATTCCCACCTCCCTCTCTCTTTCAGGTGTGTGCAGCCTCTGTTTGTGTACTTCCACTGACGGGGAGCTCATTACCTCTCTGGGAGGCCAAGATTGTTTGATTGGGTAGTCAACAACAGGATGGTAAACATTACTGCATGTGTCCGGAGCTTTACAGCTTCCATGCCTGCCTTTCATTCAGGCCTCTCAACCCACGAAGAAGACACTCGTGTGTCCCCGTGGCACAGGTGACAGGGCCAAGATTCAGAGAAATGAGGTTCCTGGGTCAAGGCCACACGGCAGGGAAGTGGCCAGTCTTTGAGCTGGTGCTTACCTTGAGGAAGGAGTGCAGATCGGCCAGCGTGGGCCGGACCTTTCGGGGCTCCCCTGGCAGGGCGCTGTTGGCATAGTGCTCATAGGCCGGCACAACGTCGACAGTGTTGTAGCCGAAGGTGCGCATGTAGAAGGTGCTGCCGTGGCTCAGGTGACTGCTGTCGTAGGCAGTGGGCGGTGGGGGCTCCTCGCCCCCCAGCAGCGTGCTGATGGTGAAGCGCCCGCTGCACAGCGCGGGGTCCCCCGGCATCTCTGACGCCGGCAGCTCTGCCATTGCGGCTCTGGGTGGCAGGGGAGGGGGCCAGGGTCAGCGGCGACATGCTGGGGGGCTTTATAGGCTGGGCCCACAGCAGGGAGGAGGCAGAGAGTTTGGTCCAAACCGCCCTCAGCTGGCGAGCAGGGTCCCCGGACAGGGTGGGAGGCGGAGCACGTGCCCACCGCTGTCCTGCCCACCATTTGATCGCTGAGATAGCAGCCCTGCCTGGGACCAGGAGGGCTGGGCTGGGCCAGCGCCAGACACAGGGCGGGAAACGGGGAAACACGCCCAGCCCCGGGTCCCCGGGAGGTTCTTCTGAGTCCGAGAGCGGAGGACATCTGCAGGACCCAAGGAAGGAGTACTCGCCAGAGGGGACACTTGGGAGCCTTATGAGGGACCCTGGAGACAGCCTAATGACCTGAGGCCCCACCCCAGGCAGGTTCAAAAACCTCTTATTTTTGTACATGGTATTTAGTTTTATTTTTTAGGTTCTTAGTATTTGTGGCTAGATGAATGGTATGGCATTTAAAAAGATACACACGTATATATAAAAGGTTAGTTTTTTCTTACTTAGACCTCTGACTCCTGGTTGTGCATGTCCTTCCAAAGACGTCTCGGAGTATAGAAACCATTATGAGCAAGCACCCCCAAACCAGAGTTCAGCATGTGCCAGGTGTGCTCTGTCGCCCCCCCCGTGGACTGACGAGTCCCTGGGGCTTGTGGCTGGTCAGTGGCCCGCAGGGTAACCGGGTACCCAGCCCGCACACTCACTGCAGCCCATTCTGGGGTGGACGCCTGATGTGCCACCAGAGGGAAGGCGAGCTCGCGCTCATGGTGCTGCCGAGTGAGTAGGGAAAAGGGACATGGAAACGGACCAGCCCAGCTGTGGAGTGAGGGCAGCAAGGGGAGAGATGCTCCTAGAGGAGGGTCAGGGTGGGGACAGCAGGGATGGGACAGACCCCTGACCAAGAGTCTTGGAGGATGAGTTGCTTCTCTGGAGGCCAGGGATGGATGGAGGCCATCGCCAGCTCCAGGCTTCTGAGCTTGCCAGCCATCCTCAGGAGGGACATGGAGGGACACATTTTCTCTCCCTCCTTGCCCCGCCTCTCAGACTTGGGCTGAGATGCCTGGAGTTCTCTGGACTCCATGACCTCCAATAGCACATCAGTCCTAGTTGACTGAGAACTTACAGAGGGGCCTGCCTGTCCCCTCTCGCTCCGGTCCAGAGGGGCCCAGGGCAGGTGTGCCCAACTGTAGGGCCAGGCAGAAGGGGGCAGGTGGAAATGCTTGGACTGTGTTGGAGTAGCAAACAGTGTTAGGGAGTCACGCTCCAAGATAAGGGTGCTTGTGGAGCCCCCCACAAGCGTGGACAAGTTTTTATACCTAAGTGCATTTATCTGGGAAGGCGGACATAGATTTTGCCCAACTTGCTAGAAGGCAAGCCCACGGGAGCTGGAATCCGGGCCTATCTTGTTCACTGATAATCCCAAGCAACTGGAACAGCACAGAGTAGGTACTCAATAAACGTTTGTTGAATGAATACTGAAGGGGAGCCAGAAGCAAAGAGGGCAAAGAGCAGCTGCCATAGAAACCCTTGGCTGACAGTATTACCCCAAGTCAGGGCTGCAAGGGGCAGCTCCTGGGCCTTCAACCAGCTCAGCCAGACATGGAGGGGAGCCAGGGATGACAGGACTTCGATGATAAACCCAAAAGGTTATGATCACTGTGTAGCTTTTTGCAAAGTTTATAAATTCTTCATATGAGTTAATTTTTTAAAAGACTCTTCTCTGGGCTCCTCTTAATGAGCCCCAGGCTTGCCTATCTCCTTACGAGGATCTCTAGCCCCCCCCTCAGAAAAGCTTCTGGAGAAGTGTGTCCGCACCCCCCACACCGGCCAGTGGGCCGAAGGCTAGGAGGTGAGGACTCCTGGTCATTTTTCCACCTTCGCTGCAGCCCCCACTCAGGCCAGGTCAGGGAGAGGCCGGCCGGTTACTCATTCCCTGGCATGGCGCCTCTGGGCAGATCTTATCATTCTCTCACCTTTCAACTGCCATTTGACTGGTAAAAGTCCAGCGGCCCAACACCCCCTTCCACCAATCCTACACACCCTGTCCCTGGAGCAACTGTGGAAATTTCCTGATTAACATCTCAGGAGAGGATGGCGCCAGAAGGGGCGGGGGCTGGTTTCCAGCAGCACTGAGGCCACAGACAGAGAGAGGGGCCACAGATTTGCCGGGTGACCTTGGGCAAGTCACTTCTTCCTACCTCCATGAAACCCAGGCCCGGGTCAGCTCCAAGGTCCTTTCCAGCCCCAGAGGGAGAACATTTGCTACTTTAAGAAACCTTTCCTGCCCCCTTCATCTCTCTGGGGTGAGGTGGGAGTTAAACAGGACCCCTTGAAGGGCTTAGCAATGTAGAGCTGAAGAGACTGTCAGAATACTTTGCCCCAAAGCACAGAGCCCCAGGAAAGGGGATCCTTACACATGGATGGCATGTCATCCAATCGGAGACACTCTTCCAGGTGGGGGACACAGTGCTGGCTTGGACACCATACCCATCTTGCAGGACTTCAGCTTCCACAAGGCTCCCCGAGCCCTGCGGGTCTAGGAGCCAGGACTCAGAATCCAATAGACCCCGAACAAAACCCTGAGATTGAGTCTCAAGCTCACATCTCAGGCTTCAGTTTCCATGTGACTTCGAACAAGTCACCTGCCTGGGATGAGCCTCGGCCGCAGAATGGGATCGACAGCTGCACAGGTATCGGGTATGACCCACCTGGCCAGTGTCAGCCCCCAGCTGAGAGCCTTAGGGCTCCTTGAGTCTCCCGCTTCTCAGGGGAAGGAGAACAGAGGCAGGAAAAGGAACTAAGGACTCAGTGGTCAGGAAACTCCCTAGAAGTGAAAACCCCAGACACAGGGCTGAAATGGAGTCAGGACAGGGGGCGGGGGCGTTCTGCTGCAAACTCTGGATCTCAGAGCCTCCTGTCTTCATGGGCACAGAGCCACTTAAGCATTTATTGGGCTCCTTCTGTGTACCAGCACTGGAATTCACAGCCTCGCCTAGCAGACAGGCCAGCAAGGTGATCGTGGCAACTGGCTGGGGGTGGGGTGAGGGGTGGGAGGGCTGCCTGGGAGAGGAAGGGGATTCTGGGGCATGGGGTCAGTGCAAGGCAAGGTGTGGCCAGGTCTGGAGCACACAATGCCATGGGGATCAGGGGAGGAGGGAAGAAAGGGGGGAAATATGAGGTGTTTCTTCATTCACACACATTTATTGAGTGCCTACTGCATACCATGCCCTGTGCTACGCAAGGGAGGCACTATGGAGAACAAGACAAAGACCCTGCCCTCCTGGAGCTCACATTCTAGTGGGGAGACAGACAGTAAATAAACAAACAATCCTTATAATACATTTAGTGATAAGTGCTATTAAGAAAACAAAGCTTTAGGGGCACCTGGGTGGCTCAGTCGTTAAGCGTCTGCCTTCGGCTTGGGCCATGATCCCAGAGTCCTGGGATCGAGCCCCGCATCGGGCTCCCTGCTCCGTGGGAGGCCTGCTTCTCCCTCTCCCACTCCCCCTGCTTGTGTTCCCTCTCTCGCTGTGTCTCTCTCTGTCAAAAAAAAAATAAAAAATCTTTAAAAAAAAAAACAAAGCTTTAAAAAAAAAAGTTAGGAGAGGCCTTTAGGCCTCTCTGAGAATGAGGAATTTGAGCTAAGCTCCAACAATACGTGAGCAGGTATGAGTTCAGGGCTTCCAGACTGAGGGGAGAGCATATGCAAAGGCCCTGGGATCAGAGTGCAGTTGGAGCTTCAAGATAGCAAGGAGGCCGGTATGGTGGAGCAGAGGGACCAAGGAGACGGGGTTTGAGACATGAAAGGGGGAACATGGGGCCTTGGAAACTAGGGTCAGAAGTGTTTTACTCCACTATGTGGTGGTCAGATATCTATTTGTCAAAGATCACTTTGGCTGTTGTACGGAGGATGGACTGAGGGAAGCAAGGCAAGGCAAGGCTAGTCAGGGGCCACCACAGGTGCCCTGTGGTGGTGGCCAGGCCGGGGGGAGCGGCTGTGGGTGGCGGGGTGGTGAGGGGTGTTGGGAGTCGAGGTATATTGTGAAGGCAGAGCTGACAGAACCAGCACATGGATTCGCGTTGGGCAGGCGTTTGACAGAAGAAGGGGCCGTGTGGGGGAACCGGCAGCATCATTCCTGAGTGGGGAAAGCTGGTAAGGCCAGGGTAAGGAGCCTGGCCTTTGTCCTGGAGTAGCGGATGCCGTCTATTTCTGGAAAGCTGCAGGGGAGCAGCAGTTGTGGCATGAGCCATGCAAGACAGAAAGAACAGGGCCAGGGAGGGCCAGGAGGGGCTATGGCAAAAGCCAGGCGGGAACAGACAACAGCCTGGCTAGGAGCCCCAGGCTCACCCCTGACTGCATCACACGGGAACCCCTAACGAATGCTGGCTCTCTGGCCCCACCCTGGAGATCCCAGGGGCCTGGGGCAGAGGAGAGGGGGTGAGGGGCTGGCCTCAGTGTTTTTGGAAGGCTCCCCAGGTGATCCTGAGGGGCAGGCTGACTGAGACACAGGGAACCAAAGAGAACACTCTTTCACACACAGACTGCCCCCCCCCCCCCCGCCCCACCTCAGCCCATCCCCATGTCCGTGGCCGCCCGGTCCCACGAGGCTCTCCTGGAGAGGATGAGTATGATGCAACCCTGGTGTCGTGAAATAGCCGGGTAAGAGGATGCGCTGCTCGTCGGCCTGATTCACAACACCAGCTGCAGCAACATACCAGAAGTCCGCCGGCTTCCTCCTCTGGATGTGGCTCCAGCCCCGCGTAAACATCCTCCCTGTCGGATGGCCGCCCCCGGGGGCCAAGGCAGTGCTAGGGCCTAGAGCTGAGAACGAGGAAGGCAGGGTCCCTGCCCGTGGCGGGGCTCACAGACTTGATGGCAGCAGGGAAGGCGGAGTGCACACACATACCCTGTCCAGTGCCAGGGGTGGGGCTGGGGGCAGAACAACTATGGTGGTGGTGGTGGGGGGGCAGGCCCTGGGAAGCCAGAGGCTGGACCACAACCCCTCCAGCAGCCAGGCCCAAGAAACAGATTTCTGCCCAGCCTACGGACCACGCAAGTGTGCCCGTGGCAGTCCTGGTCCTTCTACCAGACAACGTTCTAGCCGCTAGACACTCAAATACCATGAGGCTGCTGGCCCCTAAAGCAAGAAAGGGAAACATGCTTGATGAGACATTTCCATTGTTAAGGAGGGACTCCTTGTTCTTTTCCCTTGTGGTCAGACTTGCACTTTTTTTTTTTTTTTTAACCAATTGAGCCAACATTTGTTCTACAAGTAATTGTAGAAATTAGTAATGTATTAGACACAGTCTGGCTAGTTTGGGGGATAGTGGTCATGCCTTGTCCTCAAGAGGCATATAGCTCATCAGAGAAGCAAAGCCAACAGTAACCATAACCCCAAGGCATGAGAGCATAAATCCCTGGATTCAGAGGAGGGACGATTGCCTCTGGCTGGGGCAATGGAGTAGGATGTACAAAATAGCATAGTTAGAACAAAGGTCAAAAGAAACAAGCAATCATTTAAGGAGGGAGAGTGTCATATGTCCGCTTGGAGCTTCCTGGCAGGCAAGGCAAAAAGCAGGATTATGATCAGTAGTCATTATCCAATGAAAGAGTGAGGTTTCATTTCCCCCCCGCTTCCCTTTCTCATAAAGAAAAGGCATCTCCACCAGCAATTTACCCCTCCATCTGGGCTTAGCTGAGCAGATCGCCAATACAGTCTAGCCACACCAACACAAACTGAAGCCATAATTCTAACAAAAATTCCGTCCTGTAGTAACAGATATGACCACATGTCCTTCTATCCTGATGGCTCTGCCAACATGCTCTCCAAGAGACCAAGAAGCCAAACTCATTCTCTCCTGCCCCCAGCCTCTCACTTTTATAAGACCAGGGCTCCAACCCCTGAGCTCTAGAGACTAACCTTTCATTTTTAAATACATCTTTAGGTTTCCTAAGTTTAGTGTAACCCTTTTTGCCTCTCTTGAAAGCAATAGGAGAAACATAGTTATTCTGCTTGATTTTGAATTCCATTGTGTATTTCTAATCAGAATACTCTTTAATGGGCTCTTTCATGGAGCCCAGGAGCTCCCACAGCTGGGATCAAGGGCTCTAGAATCACAGAGCTGTCTTTCAAAGCTCAGCTCCTCCATCCTGCCCCCCAAGCCGGGCCCAGCCCTAGACATACGGAGGTAGTGGGGAGGATGTGAGCCAAAAGATCCCCGGCCCTGGCTCTGCACCACCTACCTTCTGACCTCAGCCCTGTCCCTATACACACCTTAGTTTCATCGTCAAATGGGTAATTCCTCTCGGTCAATGGTTTTTTTGAAGATCAGGAGAGGGAGTGAAAGAAGTATTTTAGAGGATATTAATGGAGCTCTGCAGTGTAAACGATATGTATATAATTTTATCCCAGCTCTTCAGCTACCAGGAAAGAAAAGTGGAAGAAGACCAACCCACCCTTGACTGCTTACAGCAGTGCTTTCTGGTGAGGGCAGTTGCTAAAGTTTATTAAACAACAATGAAAGAAGTTAAGGCATGGGAGAAGTGATAGGAAGAGTTGCTCAGGATTAGGAAGCAGAAACCCAAAGAGAGTTGGCTTTGGTCTTTTGCAGTCATCAGAGCTCAGGCTTTGACAGAAGCTGCATGTAAGGGCAGCACACATTCAGAGGATCCTAGAAGCCCAAAGTGGGACAGGCTCCTCCCTCCATTGGTGCCTCTTCACCTGATATTTGAAATAAACTGCTGACCACCATCATAGCCCAAGGCAGAATCCCAAAGGATCTTTTGCCATGGTTACCCGGCACCCCAGGGGTCAGGTGCAGGGTGACACTTGCCACTGACTTTGCTTTGTGCAAACATGGGGAGAGGGGTTGGATCTAAGGGGACTCTCCCCTCCAGATTGGGTCACTCTGGCTGGGTGGGGGTCCCACGGGCTGTAGAGCCCCACAGCAGGAAGTTTGAGGGGCTGTGTGTGGAACGGAAGTTGGGTCCTTACCCCTAGGGAGTTCTTAGCGGCACCATTGAGCATGTGCACTAGAGAGGCTCAGAGAAAGCCCCCACTTGCCGATGGTGGACGCAGGAAGGCTGGGGGCAGTTGGACACTCCCAGGGATTCAATCAGAGTTGTCAGATGGTCACTCACTTGTGATTTCCTGAGAAATGTGCACCCTACCCCCCCCCCCCCCACACACAGTGAGGCTCTTCAACTGATGCTAATTTTACTGGTTAACCACCTAGTATGAAAGACTGTGCTAGACAGCTGCCCTTGACCTTGGTGGGTACACGATGGGCAAGCTGGTGGGCTCGGGTGCAATGCATATTTTTCCTAACCAGTCAGATTTTTTATCTTCCTGTTTAGTGCATCTCAGACATTCTAGGATTTATTGAAAACCTGTGTTGAGAAGCGGGGAAGGGGCTTCCATACTTAGAGAGGCCTAGAGGCTGACTACTCACTCCTTTCAGCCAGAACAAGGGTTCTTGACCCAAGGAAAATAATCTGGGGAGCTTCTAAAAAAAACTTCAGTCACTGCGTAAGTCCCTCCCCAGACCAACTAAGGCAGATGCTCAGGGCACAGAGCCTCGGATCTCAATAGTTTTAAGAGCTCCCTGGGTGATTTTAACGCATAGCCAGGGCTGAGACTGGCAGAGCCGGAGCTAGAAGCTCGAGGAAAGATGTGTTGACCGAGGCTGTGTGCAGCACAAAGTGTGGCTCTTCTTCATAAAGGTAATGCTGATTCAGTTTCTTAAAAACTATCTTCTGTGTTGTAAAAGGTTTTTGAAAGAGCTTTTTCTCCTGGGTCGACATGTGATTACAAAAGCAGGTCACTGGGCTTTTGTGCTGAATTCATTGCCCAAAGGCCAGCGAGCAGCCTTTAAATGATTGATTTGTACAAACAAGTGTGTGCCCCCAAATCAGACCACCCCCCCATCTCTCTGCCTGGGGACCACACCTCCCCCCAGGTGCCCCCCAGTCCCACATACTCACCTCTTGAACAAGGTGCTTGGCCAGGAAGGGTTGAACAGGAGGCCTAGGGCCCCTGGCAGGTCTCCACCTGGCTCCAGGGCCCCTTAACTCACCTGAGTCCTGCTGTTCTCCTGCTTCAAGGTCGTAGGAGAGGTTAACAGCTGCATGACACGGCTGGTGGGTGCTGGGCCAAGAGGGGAGCCGGGGTTCACTGTGTCCTGGGTTAGCATGACAGCCACACCCACACCACACCCGCCCCCCCATGTCTGCGGGTCTGAACCCTGGTCACCTGCAGATGGCTCCCGCATCCCCCAGCCACAGGAAACCCTGCCTGGGATCTTCTTTAGCTGGCTTTGTCTTACAGCATTTCTTAAGGCTTCCTATTTTATTATGGTGGGTCTGTGGGTGCATGCACACGCACCTGCTTATCTCCTTCCCCCAACCACACTGTGAGCTTAAGCAGGGACTGTGCCTCAGTCTCAAGAATCACCCCATAGCTCTTAGCCCCGAGGCCTCTGGTGGGTGCTGAATGGCTGAGGGAAGCTACAGGAAAAGGACCTTTGCTGTGGGTCTCAGAACTCCAGGAAAATGTAACCTCCTTGAGGGCAGGGACCTCGGTTCATTTCACCACTGTGTGCCTGGGGCACAGGGTAGATGCTCCCACATTTTCCACTTAGCAGTCACTGAATCAACAGGAATCACAAGCTGAACTTGACACGTCAATGTCTGTTGCCTAATAGCAAAGTTTTAGCCTACCAATTGTGACCTAATTTTGTTTTTTTGGGGGGGGGTGAAAAGCCATCCCTGGGGTGGGGTAATTGATCTACCCCGCACCCATGTGAAGAACCTGTTGGGAAGGACAGAAGCCAAATGGAAGAGGACATACCTAGAGCCCCAGAGACCCGTCTAGAGGAGGCTGGGAGGGGCGCCTGGGCGGCTTAGGTCATGATCCTGGAGTCCCGCATCTCTGCCGGGGAGCCTGCTTCTCCCTCTGACCCTCCCCCATCTCATGCACTCTCCTGCTCTCATTCTCTCTCTCAAATAAATAAATAAAATCTTAAAAATAAATAAATAAAGGAGGCTGGGAGCAGGGTGACCAACATTAACTTTTCTGGAGGGCCCACGCTGTGATAGGCAGTAGGTAGGTGACTTCTATAAACGCTATCCCTGCCTTCTACCTGAGCAAACTGGTTTAGAGCAGTCAAACGACTTGCCCTCAGTCATTCCATCACCCAGAGGTGAAGAAGGGGCTTGAACCCAACTTCCGGCCCAGCTCCAGAGTTTGTGGTTGGCTCTTGGAGATGCCCTGCTGAGGGCTCGGTCCACCCAGGGCTCTGCGCGCTGAAAGCCTTCGCCCTTGGGGCTGTTCTCCTACTGTCCTCGCCCTGCCCTCTCAGCACCTGCTCCGGCGCTGAGTTCTCTCCTTTCCGGATGGAGGTGTCCGGGAAGTCTGGAAATCCTTCTTGAGCAGTTTGTGCTAATGTCAGCTGCTGGCCACCAGAGGGCCACATCCCAAACATCCGTATAGGAGGAACTGAAGTGCCCTCTATGGTTTGGTTTAACTTTCCTGAAAACACAAGCCAGTTTATCAGTCAGGCTGATCAGCGCGAAGGTTCAGCCACAGACCCACGATGGGTCCTCACTTGGGGCGCCCAATGACCCTGGCCCCTTTCCTTGCCACCTGGGTGGCATTTTACAAGGTTCCACTGTAGAGCCTCTAACTCTGAGACCCGCACAACAGGGCCACACTCTGCCCCAGGGGTCTTCTCTCCTTCTGCCTCCACCCTCCTCGACAGTTTCCCTCGCCAACCACAGGCTCACTTGCACCTGCTCTGGGAGGTGCTGCAGGGTCCTGGGAGAGACCATTAAACCCAGCAAGGGGGTGTAGGGCACTTTATGAGGCCCAAATTCCCAGGTGATTCATCAGGAAATGGCTTCCCATAAGCTCCAGGGTCCAGAACAAGCTGAGGGACCCCATGCAAAGGGAGTGGGCTGAAACCGTCCTGGGAAGCCCCTTCAGGGACAGAACACTCAGGCCACCATGCAGCTGGAGCGGAATCACTCCAGAGCCTCTCACCAGGACAAGGTCCCCCCTGGTGGAGAGAGATGAACACCTCCTACCTCCTCAGCCATTTGCATATCCCCAAACCCAATCCCAAGCCCAGACCCTGAAAACGCCCCTCCCAGTCAGAAATGCAGGCAGATACTGTCCAAGAGAGCAGGAAACACCTGTCCTGTGACCAGGCCCCTTCTCTCCCACCATCTGACCAAAGCATAGCCCCCAATCCTGCCTCCCCTTCCCCAAGGCTAATAACTGGCTCTCAGCCCCCATTTCAAATGCTTTCTACTGAGAGTCGCAAATAAACGATCACAGACTTTTAGCAGTTCCCAGTTCCAGGATGCATGCCACATGCTGGGTTGATCACCAAAGGCTCTTATCATCACCCCACTACACCTCCAGCCAGACTCTGACCTTCCTCAGACCCCTGGCCAGGGGACTGAACTCGGAGGCCAGTGAGGGAGAGCAAGACTTCGGAGTTGGGACGGGAGTCCTGTACTTACACAGACCCATGGGGACTTCGCAGACCCAGGGACCCGGCAGGCCGTAGCCTTCCTTGCAAGGAGTGGAGAAGGGGCCTGGCTCAGTCACCCCCAAAGGCTGGGAAGAGGCATTTCAGCTGCCTTGTGAGGAGCCTCAGGCTGGGCCTCAGCTAAGAACATTCCCAGGAAGGACGGCCCAAGAGAGGTTTCTGCTCCCCTGAAGGACTGAACAAAGGGCGCTCATGGCATTTTGGGAGAACATTCCAGAAATTTACTGGCTACAGACAGGGGTGGTGGTGAAAGAACCACCCCAAACAGAGTAAATGCAGAAGTTACTTTACAGAGAGGAACATGCAGAACACATACACTGACTCTCTCCCACCTGCCCCTTCTCCCCACAAACACCACACAGTGACAACGTCAGAAAAGCAAAGACACAAGGAAATAACTGAGTAAAGCAAAGAATTCTCCCCACTGCGTTTCTAAGAAAAGTTACTAACCAAGTGAGAAAAGGCTGTATTTTGCCTCCTTCTTCTCTATTTATAAAATACACATTTGAAATTCCTGATGGAAAAATACCCAGTAGATGATAGCAGCTGGGGTCAACCGGGGCCCACAATCATCCCACGCAGCCAGTCGGCCTGGCTCTTGGAAACTGAATTCCAGTTACTGCCCTCTCTCAAGTGACTTCATATCTCACTGTCATTTCCGCTGCCCACAGAAGCACAAACAGTGCAACAAATCAGTGTAATCCAATTTAGCTGGAGAGCTCCTGGAGCCTCGGCCAAACCCGGACGCCTCCAGGCAGCAAAAGCCAGCAGAGGCCAGCCTGGATAGGGCAGCCAAGTAAAATTGGGACATACTTATAACTAAGAACTTATTGTTCCTGGGAAATTTAAATTTAACTGGATGTCCTGTATTTTTACTTGCTAAATCTGGCCCAGATGAAGGGGCCTTCCTTAGCTGTAGGCCCTGCAGCTTTGGATGCCACCTGAGAGCCTCTCTAGGCCAGGTAGGCTGGGACCACCGAAGGGGCCATGATATGTCTGTTTCTCTGCTAGAAGTCCTCTCTGGGATCAGTGGCTCCTTGCTCCCTGCTCAAATAGAAGCCACTGCCTGAGGCACTCTTTTACTCTCCCATCCCCCAAAAACAGATTCTCAAAACCCCAAGGGTAAAGGCAACAAGGAGGAGAGTACGCCAGTGCAATGCTGGGTTTTGGCCAGCCCTCCCTACCCCTTTTTCCTTAAGATCTGGCCTTTATTGTTAACAGTAAATCAAATTTCTACCCCCTTCCTCTCAACATCTCCCTGCATACTGTGCAGCTCTGCACCTTTCCTTCTTTGAAGCATCGGCTGTGTCATCTGACCCCAAAAGACACTCCCCTCCCCATCTTCCTTCAGATTGAATGCCTATTAAAGCCCCTGACCTGAAATGGGGAGTCTGAATCCAGGCACGTGGATGTGGGGAGGGGGCTGGCACAGGAAGCAAAAGCAAAGAATCTGCTTGTTCAAACATTTGCTGAGCAATCCATTGTGGGCTATATACCCAGAAGGCACACAGAAGTGATTTCAAAAATCAAGGTTAGGACAAAAAATTTTTCTCTCTTCCTGGGTTAGCAACTTCAAGCCACCAGTATTTCCACTTAGGTGATCATGACAAATACAGGAATGGGGCGGGGGGGGGGAGGGGAAGCCCGCTTTCTTAGACTTGTGAACAATTTTGGGAGGGCAACGTGATTACCCTGGCTATCCCCAGCAACCAGCAGGGCCCAGCGCGTGCAGGGACTCTGTAGCTGGTGAGCTGAGCCTGGGCCGGCACACGGACACCTGGGCCTTGTTCAGCCAGGCCCTGGACTCTAGCCAGCCACATCAGCCATCTAACAAGGGGAGGAGAGGCGCAGATCATTTGAGTTTCGTTTTCAGAACATTTTAGTTAGTGGTTTTAAGTTTCTTTCCACCAACCTTTCCAGTTAGAAACAAGTGGCAGGAAGACAGATGTATTTCCCTTCTCTCCCTGCCCTGTGAGGGATACTAGTTTACTATAAAAAGGTCAGAAGATGGGCTGGACACAGGTAACTTCTGAATTCAGCCTGGAATGAAGAAAAGGGGGACATTCAGGACCCCCCAAAAGCCTCATTTTTCTTGAGGGCTACACAATTCCTATTTAATGAGTTGCTGTCTTCTTCCTGACATTTCCAAATTGCAGGTACAAGAGCCTTATTTTATGGATATACAGTGAGCACTTTGAATAATACTGTAACATGCACACTTTCTCCCAGTTTGCTGGACACAGGGCCCAATCTCTGTGGCAGACTAATGCTGAATGAGAGTCCAGTCAGTGTGGGGCCTGCCAGCACTTTGGCAGGCCTGGGGCAACTCACCAGCCTGGGGTTTGATTCAGGCATCTGGCATGCTGGAGTCACTTCCCGAGCGGCACGAGGACATTTGGCAGTGATGCAAACTACCTAATGAGCTAGACAAAAGTTCTGATGCCTAATGGAGAAACAAGGACTGTGGAGATCCAATCTATGGTAGTAGAATGTTGGCACATCTGCACATAATTGCTAGATTTAGTATTAAGGTTTGGCCAGAAGAGTTTACTCAAATAGAGCAGGGAGGGGGGCAGGGGGGGAGTCCAGAGTGAATAGTCCTCAGTCTGGGAGGGGTGGGGGTAAATCAGCAAATACTGGATACTGTGGGGGGAAAAGTCTACAGTACTGTAGGTAAAGTAACCAAAACCCTATTTAAATGTTGCATCAAAAGAGTAACAACAATTGCTATACTGCCATGAAGTCTCTAATGAGACTGGTCAGTTCCAGAGGGGCGGGGGCGGGGCCTACTTTCAGGCCCCAATGTGGATGGGCACTTCCTGCTCTTGGATGAGCCCGTCCAGCTCAGAAGTGATAAAACCAAAGGACCCCCTCTGAGAGAGCTCACCAGTTCCTCTCGTTTTCCCTTTGAAGTCAGGCGGCCAGAGCTGTTTTACTTAAAAATAAATAGATAAATAAAAGGAACAGAATCCTTGAAATCCAGTCTCAAGCAAGGCCTCTGAAAAGGACACTGATGGAGTCAGTACTTCCCTTTGAGTGTCTCAGTGGGTTGATTATGAGCCACTCTGAGGTAGGCACTAACCCTGTTAGTCTCCAAGCCTTTTTGGGCAAGGGGGTAGGCGGGCTCTGGCAGCAAAGGGAGAGGAAAGGAGGCCAAAGGGGAAAGAAAAGGCAAAGAAAAAAGCCTACAGCACCCGGTATTCCCAGGCGGTCTCCCATCCAAGTACTAACCAGGCCCGACCCTGCTTAGCTTCCGAGATCAAATGAGATAGAGAGCGTTCAGGGTGGTTTTGAGGCCCTTGATTTTGTTAGAAAGATTGGAATCTCATCCCTGGAAGATGAGACTCCCAGTGCCACTCTCTCTGTCTCTGCATAAGCAGTCGTAAGATCACGGACCACCTCAAGGGAAAGGATTTAGCTCCCTGAATGGGTGAGCGGAAGATGACTTTTACCTAATGACCTGTCACAGGACCACAATTTCTGGGCACAAGCTGTAACCATGGATACACGGGAACCTGTTATGTTGTGGCCTTGCAAACAGCCTTGGTCTCCTGCGTCTCTACACCAAACAGGCCACGCGTCACCACAGAACCAGCCCTGGGATTTGTTCTGGGAGTCTGGCCCTTCTGGTATGAACCCAGTTATCTTACTGCTCCTACCGATGGCTCTCTCTGGGCAAGTCCTCGGTGCCAACCAGGGACAGCTTTCCTCTCAACTCCACACAGCTCCATCAGGGCAGTTCAAGGTCTGGTTTCTTTTCTCCTGATTTTTTTGTCTCCTCCATAGGTGGAAGGTGGAAGGGTGGAGGGCCCAAACCCCTATGCAGGGCTCACAGGCGGTTCTATTTGGAGCTAGCAGAACGGCATGATGCAAGGAAAGGCAAATTCCCAATGAATTCTCACGGTGGGCCTGAAGAACAAGTGGGAGCTGGGGAGCAAATACATATTTGAACTCGAGCCTCCTCACGTTGGCGGCACTGTTACAGGTCCATCTGTGAGGAAGACCTAATATTTAAAAGCAGAACATGAAGTCGCACTTTATGCAAAGTCCGAGTACTCTTTTTGTAAAGCACTGTTGAAGCGAATTGTGGGGACTTGTTTAAAAGATAAATCAGCACATATAAACAGGGTACAACTTGCTAAATCAAGTCCCCTGCAGGGCTCATCTTCTGAGACTCTCTTAGTGAAGCGCAACTGGAGGCGAGTTCCAGGGGGAACAGGTGGGACAGGAGGAAGGCAGAGGCAGCCCCTGCCAACCCTCAGGCTATGTCCTTGATGGATCATGGGTTTCAACTGATGAACAGTAGATGGTCCCATTATTATTTTGGGAAAGATTAATGCTTTCCCAAAAGGAAAGTTAACAATTATTTTAACAACTACAGGACAGCAAGGGTATCCATGCCCTGTGATGAGAGAGAAACTTCTCTCCAGAAAGAAAAGCACCTTTGGAGACTCTGGGACCTTAACATCCTCCTGGGAGAGCCGGCCTCAGGAACAGTCAGTAACCAGCATGGCTGGCTGCTGCCTGATTTCCTGCAGCTTGCTTGGCCCATTCAGGAACAAACAATCATCCTTATCTGCTCTCTAGTTCAGTATAGGGCTTCAGGACTGGTGGTGGGAGAAACAGAGCCAGTGATGGGGGACAACCTCTGCTCAGGGACCAGGCACCCTCAGTGCCGATGCCCAGTGGGGTCTGGATTCTGTACATCAGCACTCAGAATGTGAACCATGAGCTTGCCTGGCCAGTGGGCCTCATGAGTGAGAATCGGGAAGGATGGGTTGTCCAAGTAGAGGAACCAACCACCAGAGAAGGGAAAAATGAGCTCTATTAGAAGTCTTCTGGAAGAGGGGAGTGCACAGGGCCATGCAGGCACCTCAGTGGGGCACCTACAGAGGGAGAAGCACTGAGGTTTGCCCTTCCTCACATTCCAGCTGAGATACCTATGATGTTCCTTTTTAAAAAAGCTATGTTTTTCTAGGTCTGTTTTCATCTCCAGTGGGATTTCAACAGAATGGCAAACTAATTAATCCTGGAATCAGAGCAGAGGATGGTCTTAGACCACCTGGACCCCAAGGCACACCCGGGAGAAGAGGGGGGCATGGAGCATTTGCTAGTTCACACACAAACCCTAACTCGCCCAAGGCTGAGGGTGGCTTTCACAAATGAAAATGTAAAAAATGAACCGTGACCCTGCCATATGGAATACTGTATCTAAATAAAAGCAACTCCCAAAGGCTCCATTTCCTTGCTCATTTTGGGTGAATTTTTAATCATTTAAGGTCAACTTTAACCAAATCATAGATGCCTATATAAGCCTATCATTCTCTGGCCCAAGCACTAGTGAAGACATTTCCTCCCACACAAATAAAAATTTAAGAAAAATTTCAAAGTAAAAAAACAAAACAAAACAATGAAAATAAAAGAATGTGAAAACAAATACAAAGAAATTTATTGGTGCTGACAAAAATACATAATACAAAAAACAAAACAAAACAACAGAAACAAAACCAGAAACCCCACCCCAGTGGGCTCATGCGCCCGAGATACTGACAGCGTGCAGTCCCAGAAGCCCCTCAAAGCATTGCACTTAATTCATGAGGACCTCCATCTGCACCAGCCTTGCATTGGTGTCCCCAGACGTCCGGTAGGGTATCATCCCCGCAAAGGTGATCAGGGCTCGGGCTTGGCTTCGGAGTTGCTGAGAGAAAGGGAAAGGAGAGAAGAAAACTGATGAACCTCCAAGTCAGGGCACTACCCGGGGAGCAATCACCACGGTCTTCCACTTTCTACCCCTTGGTGTCAGGGCCAGATATCTGATGGGTGGATGACAGTCTGACCCTCAACTGTCATGCCACCCGCATGGTGCAGAGTTAGCAAAGCTCGTCCACTGGGGCCCCAGTTCCAAGGCAAAGTTCCTTCTACTAAGCAAAAGACAGATGCGGTTTGCCAGGCAAGCTGCCTCGCCTGCCACATGCGACCAGCTTCAGACGCAGCCCCATGCTTCAGATGCCCTGCTCTACTTCTCCACGTCTCTCGCTCTCTCCTGCCTGGTTTCTGCCGACCTGCCTGTGTGGGGATCTGAGGTTTTCAGGCCCCCACAGAAGTGTCCAGTCCCATTCCAGCTCTCTTCCTCTCCTGCTTCTTCCCTTTTCCTTCCTTTCACTTCTCCCATTTCTTCCCTCCTAAGTGCTGGGCCCTCTTTTCCTAGGCAATAATAGTTATGAGATTCTTAGATTGCTCCAGGAGGAAACAAGATTTTAATTCAGGCGATTCCAGTAACAGGAAAAAAAAAAAAAAGGAACAACTTTCACTCCGATTTCCAGGTGATAAATTACTAAATCTGGAATAAAGAAACTTAGAAGAATAGCTTCAGGTTGCCTCGTGTTGAGACGTGTTGGGTGCTTATAGCAGCAAGAAAGGAAACTGTATCTGCAACAGAAAGGGAAAGTCTACAAACATCTTTTAGACCAGTAACAAGACTTTTAAGGAAAACCCAAGGGTCACTTACTAGGCTTCCTAAGGACCATTCAAGAAGAAAACGGAAAGCCAAGGGATTTTTACCTGATATGTGAAATAAACTGGCAAGTATATGTCCTAATTAATGTCCAAACCAAAAGAAATGTTTACTTTATGAGAGTATCCATTAGATTGTCTTTAAAAGTATATAAAAGTACATGGGCTTTCATGCCTGATTTGAAGCTATTTACATACACTTTAGGGGTGTTCAGGCAAAGGGGCTCATCCCCTTACTGGGCAGCACTGCACTTTAAACCATGAAGCCACTCCTTGGGCAGGGAGCTTTTACACAGAAGTCTCTCCTTGACCCTACCCATCCCTATTTTTCATAAAAAAAGGAGTAGTGGGTGAGAGGAAGACAGAATGGCTTTATTCGTGATATTTAAAAACTACGTGCCTAAAAAAGAGAGCTTAAGACACACAGAATGTGCGTTCAGCTGGTCTTGCAACAGTTCCCTTCCAATGTGGGACAAGGGCCTGCCAGGCCACGGCTCTACTCTGTGGGCAAGCCCTCCTCTGGCCCGTGAGCAGCACACGGAGCACCAGAAACATCCAGTACTTCACCACTTGCCTGCCAAGGCCCAGACATGGTGAGCCCACCGCTGGCACATCTCCTGACATTTACTATTTATGTGCTTCAGGCTCTTGCCTGTCCAAGGGTGGATGGGAGACCAGAGGCTGCCTCGGCGGCACACACAGATGGGCCTACCACCAGGGGACCATTCCAAGCATCGCTCTCTATGCTGCTGCAGATGAAAAGTTCCACCATCATTCATTACACAGCAGTTCTGTCAGGAAGTGCCTGTGGGGTCACAGCTGAGAGCCCAGACACCCTTGGAGGCAGAAGACTACATGGGGAAGTCAAGGGGAAGGTACTCTTAATTGGGTCAAACACCTTTGCCCTTTTGTCAAATCAACTGGACAATATATGCCCTGTGAGTCCCAGGCCTCTACCCAGACTTGGCTTGACTCACACAATGCTGGAGAGAGGCCCCACAAGCAGCGGAAAGGGACACTTTCAGACACAGCTCCTTCACCTCCCCCTGAGGGGCCCACAAAAGCACACTGCTTCCTGACTCTGGGCCTCAGGTCCCTCAGCTGTAAAATGGGGATTATCAATGACTGCTATAGGGACCTCTCTGGGGTCACTGTGAGGCTCAGATGAAAATAGAAACAAGGGTTTGCATCAAATTCACGTGTTGACCAAAAGTACTTATGGTTCTGCTGAAAGTGCTCAGACTCATAAATAACCTTTTCATTTTAAAATGCGTAGGACAGGGGCGCCTGGGTGGCTCAGTCGTTGGGTGTACCGCATCAGGGTCCCTGCTTGGTGGGGAGCCTGCTTCTCCCTCTCCCACTCTCTCTGCTTGTGTTCCCTCTCTAGCTGTCTCTCTGTCAAATAAATACAATCTTTAAAAAAAATAAAATGCATAGAACATTCCTATGGAATCACTACAAATTGGTATTCTGTTTGATTCTTTTAAAAGGTGGTATTTGCATGGGGTGCTTGGGTGGCTCAGTTGGTTGATTTCGGCTCAGGTCATGATCTCAGGGTCGTGAGCTTGAGCCCCACGTCGGGCTCCATGCTGAGCGTTTAGCCTGTTTAAGATTCTCTCTCTCCCTCTACCCCCTTCTCCCCTCCCCCAAGCCATGGCTTGAGTATGCTCTCTTAAAAAAAAAAAAATTATATTGGCAGACTTCACTTTTTTTTTTAAGCCTGAGAAGAGCGGCAATCCCACTGATGTTCAATTTCTTCTGAGAGACTCCTGACATAGGGTTTACCCAGCTGCTAAGCGCAAGGAAAAAGAGCATTTGGGGTCAGGAGTAGGGGTCTCATGAGGCGGCACAGACGGCAGACCAGAAAGGTGGTTCTCAGCGATGGTTCTGGCCAATGCTGGGATCTTACAGAGTCACGGTCCTCGATGACTCGCTGGGGCCTGGATGCTGAGGATGGACTTGTCCCCTTAAGCCTCTTAAATTGTGTGAATAAGATGTTCATGGTGGCGAGAAGCACTTCTGAGAGGTTGTGCCTGATCTGTGCAGAGAAAAACACATGAAGTAAGGAAAAAGAACCAAGTCCTGGGGCTCACAACAAGCGTGTGTGTGTGTGCGTGCGTGTGTGTGTGTGTGTTGGGGGTGGTGTGTGTGTGTGTGTGTGCGTGCGT